>NC_136265.1:113250653-113358153 GCF_964187855.1 Myxine glutinosa
GTACCATGCACCCTATCCCCGTCCTCCCCGCCCCTCACGAGTCACCACACGGACCCTCACCCACCATGCACCCCATCCCCGTCCTCCCTACCCCTCACGAGTCACCACCACAAACCCTCACCCACCATGCACCCATCCCCCCTACCCCTCACGAGTCACCACCATGAACCCTCACCCACCATGCACCCCATCCCCGTCCTCCCCGCCCTCACGAATCACCACCTCAAACCTCACCCACCATGCACCCCATCCCTCACTCCCTGAGAAATCAGACATGGTCAAACATGCCTAACCCTCTGAAGCGAGGTGGGGTGAATGCGGAGCCACGTTAGTCAATGTATAATCACGCAAGTATAAAATAAAATATTGTTGTGGTTTTGGAGTAGAGGATAACCCCCTTCATAGGTAGACGCACCACAACATGTAGCCTCGTGATAGTATCGTTATTTCTTAGTAAATGTAAGGTAGTCTCCTTTCCTGTGTTAGTTTTGCGTTGAGTAGGCCAGTGAGCTTAGGTGTTCTTTTGGCGCTGAAATGCCACGTGCTCGGCCTGACAAGTCTGGCATGCCGAAGGGAGGAGCTGCAGGGGGAGTGGCCGGTAAGCGCGAGCCGCCAATCAGAGCTCGAGGGGAGTGGCTAACCACGGCAACGGGAAGCGGAGCATGGAACATTCGGGTAAGGCCGGGCGGAGCTATAAGGCCCTGCTCCGAGCCCCCTGCCTCAGTTTATTTGGAGTCGAGTTGGAGAATGCGCAGGAGACGAGTCAGTACGAGAGAGAGAGAGAATCGCCCAGCCCATGACATGTCGAAGTACTTGCATTGAATAGCCTGTTATCGTCGTTGTACACAAACTTTCACCGTGCCCCGTGCTCTGCACTCTGAGCTGTATTAATCACGCTTGGGAAGACGACCCGTTCCAGGCCGCAGACGCGCGACCTCCTTGCCTGCGCTCCCTGCACGTGCCGTGACCACCAGAGGGCGCCGCCGGGCGAGCTGTCCGGAGTGGACGACGCCAGACGCGTTTTGGGACCTGCGAACATTTCCTTCCTTCTCTTTCCCCGTGTGAGTGAGTGGGCCCTATGTCTGGGCATTAAGTTAACATTGGTTAAGCATATGCTCTGTGTCCCCTTTCCTTTATCCTGATCACTGTACATTATAATAAACTAGCAGAGTTACCCGGCATTGCCGGGCGGGGGAGAGGAGGGGAGGAGGAAGGGGAGGGGAGGGGAACGGAGGGGGAGAGGGAGGGCGAGGGGAGAAGAGGGGGGGGAGGGGAGGGGGGAGGGGGGGAGGGAGGAGGGGGATGGGGAGAGGGGGGGAGGGGGGAGGGGGAGAGGGGGGGAGGGGAGGGATGGGAGGGGGGAGAGGAGTGGGAGGGTGGGGGGGAGGGGTGGGAGGGTGGGGGGAGGGGGGGAGGAGGGGAGGGTGGGGGGAGGGGGTGGGAGGGTGGGGGAGGGGTGGGAGGGTGGGGGGAGGGGGGGGAGGAGGGGAGGAGGAGGGAGGAGGGGGAGGGTGGGGGGAGGGGGGGAGGAGGGGAGGAGGAGGGAGGAGGGGGAGAGTGGGGGAGGAGGAGGGGAGGAGGAGGGAGGAGGGGGAGGGGGAGGGTGGGGGGAGGAGGAGGGGGGAGGGGGAGGGGAGGGGGAGGGGGTGGGGGAGGCGAGGGGGTGGGGTAGGGGGGAGGGGGAGGGGGAGGGGGGGAGGGCGAGGGGGTGGGGTAGGGGGGGAGGGGAGGGGGAGGTGGAGGGGGAGGGGGAGGGGGAGGTGGAGGGGGGAGGGGGAGGGGGAGGTGGAGGGGAGGGGGAGGTGGAGGGGGGAGGCAGTACAACTTGTAGTTGTACCCCGTCGGTGTTTGTTAACTTAAGCGTGTTTTGCTTGGCTCTTAGTTTTTTCCCTTCTACCCCGAACATAATACTCTGTCTAACGTTCTAAATCCCCCCCCCCCCCCCCCCCCAAAAAAAAACAAAAAAAAAAACATTTATTTTCTTTTCTCCACATGTACTGTTGTCCTCATCCTGTATTTTCTGTCCAGGTGTGCTGTTCGCCCCGCCCCCATTATCTCCTTGCCATCCACAATTTGCCCTGTTCACGTGGCTCGTGGTGGTCCCTCTTGGCTCTCCCCCCGTTGGTATTTTGTGCATATAAGATTGTTCACGGTTCTGTTTAAATATTATTTAAATATTGTTGCGGATATGAGATTGGCATCCATCCATATCCCGCTTGTAAATATTCCCCTATTTCCTCCATACTTCCCAACTATCCCCAATTCCCTAGTCCCATTTTCTGTAAACAACACTCTGTAGACCGACCTCCCCCTATTTCCCCCATTAAATGTCGCATCCAGGTCCACCGCATCTCACGTAGACAACTATAGGACATCTTGCTAGTTATTCTTAGTCTATGTCAGTTAAGGACTCGTTTCCATAATTCTGACTCTTCGTTGCACCAGAATGTGATTGTATGGCACCGTTAGGAAGTTTAGGACCTCCCCAATACCTCCCCGCAGCTCTTCCTCATGGTACAACAACAACAACAACAACAACAACAACAGCGGCGGCGGCGCGGGGAGTGTGCGTCCTCACTCCGGCTTGGTTGGTAGGGGGTGTTGAAAGGGCACCAAGCCTTTCCAACGAGCCGCCATCGAGCATATGCTCGACGGGGTTACCACGTAGGGGCTCGCTGTCAGCTCCTCGTCAAGGGCGGAGCCCGGTAACCCCCCCGCACCCAATAGAAGCAGCGGACCGATTCCGTCTGGGGCGGAGCCCACGAGCCGAGGGCGTGTCACTCCCCGCTGAGCATGCGCAGGAAGAGGGAGGTGACGTCAGATGCGCCCTGAGCTTGAGGAGAGAAGGACGCCACCTCCGAGCGCTGTGACACCTCCCTGCATCTTTTGGACCGAGCTGTATCCTGTCCCTGAGCCAAGGTGCACCTTGTGCTATCGACTGCCTGTCCTTCCCTGCCATCAATCCCTGTGTAAGTCAGTCTTGTCCCGTTTGTCTGTGGTCTGTCGGGGATAAGATAAGACTGTAACTAAGTGCCTATCTCTTCTGTGCTTTACCTCATACCTTGTAATCTACCCTTCTTTTCCACCACTAATGATATCCTCCTCCGGAGGTCTTGAGAACTGTACCCCTTGTGTCGTTTCATTTATCCCAGTCGTTGTGTCCTTTCCTTCATTGATTTAGCGTAGCGCGACTTGGTCAACGTCGGGTGGAATCGGGGTCTAGTCGGGGAATAACTGTTAGGTCGCGGCAATACCACCGCTCGGTAAATAACATCTTAATCCGCGATCCGTAACAACTGTTGTCAGGAGTTGGGATTCGAACCTGGGACTAAATTTATTTAGCCCAAATTTTGGACACCAATTGTGTTATTACTGTAACAACTGGTGTCAAGGAGTGAGATCGGACCCGAAGCGCGCTTAACGCGCTCAAAATTACAAGTAACCGAAATTTGTTTTGTTTTAAAATAAAAACCCGAATTTTGAAAGTCGCGCTATGGCGGATCAAGACGGCTGGGTTCCGGTAGAGGAGAGTGAGGCAGGGTCGATCCAGGACCAAATTGAGGGACAAGAGGAGAGCGAAGCAGTGAGGGCGGCAGGTTCGCAAAATGGCGTCCTCGCGCACGAGGTTGCGGGTGCGCAAAATGGCGCCTCGCACATGGCTCCGGCGGCCGCACCCGCTGCACAAGTGGGAGGGATGGCCCAAATGCAGGCCCTCATGGAGCAATTTATGGTACAAATGCAGGCGTCCCTCAACCTGCAGAGTGAGCAAATGAGGGCTCAGAGTGAGCAAATGGGGGTAATGGGGAACCGGATGGATGCTCAGGGTGAGCGATTGGAGGGCCAAATGGGGGTAATGGGGGGCGAAATGGGGTCCAATAGCGAGAAATTGAGGGAGGACATGGGGGCCAATAGCCAACGGTTAGAACAAAGGATGGGGGCCCAGATCGGAGGGTTAGGGAGTAGAATAGAGGGATTAGACAATAGATTAGGGGAAATACAGGAGGGGTTAATGGGGGTAGAAAACAGAATGGCCGCTCAAGAGAATCAAATGGAAGGGATGCAAAAGGGGTTAGAGGGGTTAGAAAACAGTATGGGAGGCAAATTGAGGGACATGAGGGACCAAGCGGAAAGGGAAGTTTAAAAAATGGGGCAGCAGATAGAGGGGGTCAGAATGGGGGTAGAAACTAATTTGGATGCTCACAGGGAGGAAATGGAGCAGATGAGGGTGGCATCTGGGCAGGAGATGCAGGTGATGGGAGAAGAGATCAGAAGAGGTGTGAGTGAGGAGGTCGGAGGAGTGCGCGAGGAGGTGAGGCACTGTAAGGAGCGCATGGAGAAGGAGGTGAGAAAGGGGACTGTAAAATTGCAAGGTGGTATAGAGGAGTTGACGCTGGGAGTAGGACAACTGACAGTGGGACAAAAGGAGTTGGGGGACCAGGTAAAGAAGAACACAGCGGTAATAGAGGGTTTAAAATCGACACAGAAGGAGATGAAAAAGGACGTAGGGGTAATTAAAAACGAGTGTCAGACGGTACATGAGGACCTGACGAGGAAAATGAACAAGGTGGTAGAGGTGATGGAGGTTAAAGAGCGGGAGGTGCGGGAGCACATAGAAAAAAATAAGGTGGAGTTAGAGGAAGAACTTAAGGGGGCGCACGAGGAGATGAAGGAGGTGAAGCAGAAATTAGAAGAAGTGGAAGAAGGGGTGAGCGAAATTAAGAAGCGACGGAGAGAGGATAAGAAAGAGATAAAGGAGGAAGTAAAAGAATTGGTCCAAAGTCTGTGTTCGGATCGTGATGATGTGCTCATAAACCGGATGAGGGATTCGCAGGTGATGGAGGAGAAGCGAAGAGAAAGAGGACCCGGTGTAAGTGGTGACCAATATGGTCGTGCGTATGATGCGCCAGGTGATTTAATAAGCTTGGGGGTCGAGATAGACCCGGATGTTCGGGAGAGGCCAAGAGTGAGGTGTATGGCTGGTCCGGAGGGTATGGAACGAGGGTGCGAGCAAGAGGGTCCGGTGATGGGAGAGGTGCGAGGTGTGAGTGAGCAAGGTTGTGGTGGTATGGAATGGGTAGCGGGTTGCGGAAGTGTGACCCATGCATCGACACCAACAGGGGTAGTTTTTAGAGGGACAGGGGAGGCACGAGAGCCCCTTGGGGGTAATGTACTGTGGGGGCCCGGCCGGTTCGGCCCCGCGCTGACCCCGCAAGGGGCGACGCATGGGGTCCGGCAGGCGGGCAACGACTCGCATACGAGGTGGTCCCACAAGGTCCCACTCGCGCCGTATGACGGTGGGTAAGGGTGGCATCCCTGCCACCCTTCCCATGTGGGGCAAATGCGCTATCGATTATGGGGTGTATGGCAGTGAAAACTAGCCCGGGTGGGTTAGGATATTGTGTGTAGGGATCTAGCGAAGATGACATTAGGTAACGTTAAGGTTTAGTTAGTGACTGATACCTGTAGTGGGGACGCAGGTAGATTAGTATGGATGATAATGACGAGGGAGCGCAATAGTTTAAAGGGACGACTGGGAAGCGCAAGTTTCAGAGGGGAGTAGTTAGATGAGATGATGCTGTGTGAGAACTGGACAGGTGTGTGGAGCAGTGAGGGAGTAGTGAGTGTTGTGGATCAGCGCGAATGCGTTTGGGGAGAGAAGGGTGCAGGCGGCACCAAGTATGAGTGCACAGGTGTGCAAGTACAGGTGTGTGGAATACATGGAGTATTGGAATGGGTGGTGTGGAGAGAGTTGGAGTAAGTGGTACGGAGTGGTGTGCATGGTGCGAAGGTGTGGATGGGGGAAGAGTGGACCCCTTTCACGAGTACCCGGGGCGGGTAGTGTAAGTGTTAGGTAGAGGGTATAGGTAAATTGTGGTTGGATATTGGCATTTGTGGTGTGGTTGCAGAATGGTATTGTGGATGGGTGCATTAGTGTTGTGGAAATGGCTGGGCGTGTAGCCTGTTAGTGTGTGTAGTTGGTTTGGGCACTCCACCACTGTGAGGATGTCGGCCAGGTGAGGCCACAGGTGGGCTCTGGGAGCCGTTAGTGTCAGTGGGTGCCTGAGGATCCCGGGGGTGGATCGGGCAGCCCGTGCCAGAGAGGGCACTGAGGGGATGAGAGTGCGAGAGGGCCTTCCCCAGTTAGTTAGGTTAGGGTGAGGAGCAGGTAAGCTCGGGTGGCAACTACAGTGGTGGAGGTGTGCAGGTGGGTAGACCTGCTGGGAGAGCTACACGTCGCAGCCCAGAAATTGTGCAAGGGCACCGGGAGATGAATCGGGGGAGTGAGACCCCAAATTGAGAAGCACCACTGTTTGGTCAATGGGAATTGGTTTTTAGAACCCATAGTGTAAGTTGGCCAATGGATTGGCAGGGAAAGACCCCGGGTAATGTAAAGTTGTTAAAGTCATTTAGGGAATAGTTAGGATTGATGAACCTGTCGCACCATACGCAGCCACTTACCTGAGGTGATGATGATGACTCCACACCTGTGTTTTCTTTGTTTTTTGTTGCAGGAAATGAGAATTGCTGTGTGGATTTGTGAGACGCATCACGACGTGGATGAGACATTGGGGTGATTCCATCTCTCCCTCCTTAGGAGGGACTGATGATGAATTGGTGATGGCAAATTTTGATGTTGAGTGGGAGATGGCAAATTTTGATGAGAGTTGGAAATGGCAAATTTGATTGGTTAGGAGGGAGAGAAGACGAATTTGGTTTATGGGAGGAACGGGGAAGACAGTAGGGACGTTTGTTGATGTGTAAAGTAGATGTTTATGGGTAGTGTTGTGTTTTGTGGATACAGTAAGGGGTAAGGGAGGGGCAATGTAGGTTACCTGGTGGGGGGGGGGGGGGGGCGTACGGTAGGAACGTACCTGTCTCACCTGGTTCCCATGTGCCCCCAGTGTGCATTACCTTATATTGCGTGCACTTTTGCGCCCTTACCACCTTGCTCACTTGTTTTCTTTTGTCTCCCACCTCCGAGGATCTGGCTTTGGGGCAGAGAGAGAGGAGAGAGAGGTGCTGGCTCTGCAGTTGTGGGCCTGTACTTTCGCTGCTTGCTGCCTGGATCGATACACCATATGGACCGCAATTTTTGTGGCCGCCCACCATGGACCGCAGTTCTTTTGCGGGCAAGCACCACCCGTTGATGGACCTCTGGGTCAACGTGGCACCTATGCCATACAGGTGAACCACTTATAGTTGGCCCCCCTGACGGCCACAATTTAGAAATGGACGCGGTCGGCGCCTTTCTTTATTTCTAAAGAAGCCAGAAGGCCAAGTGCACTCCATGAAGGCAAGACCAGCGGCAGAACATCGGCCGGCTGCGACACCACCGGTGACCATGGACACTTGATTGTGCTTTTGTTTTTACTGAACACTTTATTGGTGCACCGGATGGTGCTGACTGTGTGTATGGGGTGGTGCTTTTGGTGCTTGGATGGGGTGCTCTGCACATTATTAAAGGCCGTAGGGCCACTGGGCACTCGTGGGTTGGTGTATCGATGCCGGCATGCGTGCTCTCTCTCTATGCATAACATCTGCATGTGTTCCTCAAAGAACAGGTCCTGGATCGTAGTGTAAATATCAGTGTAGTCTTGTATAAATGATGCTCCCTACTGGCTGTATGTTTAGTTTGAGGATGCTTTCTGCGATTCGGTTATCCTGTGGGTGTGTTTGTGAGGAGAAGGGTGCAACGTCGCAGGGGGACATATTTACTCATTTGTGAACATCTGTAAAACTGTCGCACTCAGGGTTGAGTTAATAGTAGAGGGAACTACATCTGAGTGCCACACTAAAGTAAGTAAAAATTTATCGGGTCGGGACGCCCCGAGGTAGAGAAGGGTGCAATGTTGCGGATATGAGATTGGCATCCATCCATATCCGCTTGTAAATATTCCCCTATTTCCTCCATACTTCCCAACTATCCCCAATCCCCCATTCCCTAGTCCCATTTTCTGTAAACAACACTCTGTAGACCCGACCTCCCCCTATTTCCCCCATTAAATGTCGCATCCAGGTCCACCGCATCTCACGTAGACAACTATAGGACATCTTGCTAGTTATTCTTAGTCTATGTCAGTTAAGGACTCGTTTCCATTAATTCTGACTCTTCGTTGTACCAGAATGTGATTGTATGGCACCGTTAGGAAGTTTAGGACCTCCCAATACCTCCCCGCAGCTCTTCCTCATGGTACAACAACAACAACAACAACAACAACAACAGCGGCGGCGGCGCGGGGAGTGTGCGTCCTCACTCCGGCTTGGTTGGTAGGGGGTGTTGAAAGGGCACCAAGCCTTTCCAACGAGCCGCCATCGAGCATGTGCTCGACGGGGTTACCACGTAGGGGCTCGCTGTCAGCTCCTCGTCAAGGGCGGAGCCCGGTAACCCCCCGCACCCAATAGAAGCGGCGGACCGATTCCGTCTGGGGCGGAGCCCACGAGCCGAGGGCGTGTCACTCCCCGCTGAGCATGCGCAGGAAGAGGGAGGTGACGTCAGATGCGCCCTGAGCTTGAGGAGAGAAGGACGCCACCTCCGAGCGCTGTGACACCTCCCTGCATCTTTTGGACCGAGCTGTATCCTGTCCCTGAGCCAAGGTGCACCTTGTGCTATCGACTGCCTGTCCTTCCCTGCCATCAATCCCTGTGTAAGTCAATCTTGTCCCATTTGTCTGTGGTCTGTCGGGGATAAGATAAGACTGTAACTAAGTGCCTATCTCTTCTGTGCTTTACCTCATACCTTGTAATCTACCCTTCTTTTCCACCACTAATTATATCCTCCTCCGGAGGTCTTGAGAACTGTACCCCTTGTGTCGTTTCATTTATCCCAGTCGTTGTGTCCTTTCCTTCATTGATTTAGCGTAGCGCGACTTGGTCAACGTCGGGTGTAATCGGGTAAACTGTGCGAACACGGCGGCCATTCCGCTCGGCCCATCATAACATCTTAAGCCGTGTCCGTAACAATATGTTTAACCTTTCCCCTTCAGTGTTTTACTCAGTGGTATTTTACAACACGCTGTTTTTCTTCCTATTTAAAAGGCTTTTCTCAATTTCCTCTCCAACTCATTCCACTTCAAAAAAAAGAAATTCAATATCTTATACGTCTCCCTCACTACATGGTCTAAATTCACATTCATTCCATCCCTCCTCCATCGTTCTGAATCGGATTGCTAACTTGAAAATCACAACAAACCCAATTTGTTTTCAATGTTCGTCTTTCATTAATCATCCACTTTCTAAACTCCCCTCTTGCCCCTCCCATCCAAATCCCCCCCCCTGCCCCTCCACTCTTAAACTCCCCCCTTGCCCTTCCCCTCCTAAACTCCCCCCTTGCCCCTCCCCTCCAAATCCCCCCCTTGCCCCATCACTCCTAAACTCCCCCCTTGCCCCTCCACTTCTAAACTTCCCCCTTGCCCCCCTTGCCCCTTCCCTCCTAAACTCCCCCCCAACCCCTCCCATTCAAATCTCCCCCCATACCATTCCTCTCCAATTCTCCCTCCTCCTCAAAGCTGCCTCCTCCCCACTTCGTCTCCTCCCTTCGTGCCTCATCCCTTCACCATAAAACCTTTCATTCTCCTCATCCTTCCCTTTCTTGGAACTCTTCTGCAATCTCTGACACACTATCAACTGCTCTCCCTACCTCCCCCTCTCATCCTTCATCTTACCCTACTCCTCCCCTCCCCTGTCCTGTACCCGATGCTCCCCCTCTCTCTTCATTAACGGTATGGACCTCAAACATCCGGGGCCTTCGCTCAAACCTGACTGATCTCTCCATACAGGTTGCTTCTGACAATCCAGACTTGATCTGCTTAACAGAGACTTTCCTCCTTCAAGATATCTCTGATTCCTTAATATCTCTTCCTGGTTACTCCCTCCTCCGGTATGATAGACCTGAGCCTCGGCCTGGTGGTGGGGTGGCTATCTTTATCAAAAACTCTCTTCCTCACTCTCCTTGCACGGCCCTCTCTCCTCCTCACCCCCAGGAGTACCTCTGGCTACGGCTTCCTCTCCGCTCCCACCTTTTGTTCATATGTGTTCTGTACCGTCCCCCAAACAGTGATGACTCCATCTACATTTCACTGTCTGACAACATGGACCAACTTCTATCCACTCATCCCAACTCTCTCTTCCTCATATGTGGTGACTTCAACTGTCATCATGCCAGCTGGTTGGGTGTGGGTTCCTCTCTCACCAGTCATGGCACCTCAGCAAAGGACTTCTGTGACTCACTGGGATTGACACAATCTGTCAATTTCCCGACCCGGATCTCAGCCAATGGAGTATCTTCTCTTCTAGACTTGGTTATGACAAACTTCCCTGCTAATGTCTGCTGCTCTTCTTCTGCTCCAATCGGTTCTTCTGATCATGTGCTTGTCAAAGTGGACATCTCTCTGGCCATTCTCAGAGAGCCTCCTCAGCGTCGACGAGTCTGGCATTTCACTCAGGCCGACTGGGACGGTCTTCAAGCAGCCATCAATCGTCTGGATTGGTCTCCCATCTCCACTGCCTCTGACATCAATTCTTCCTGGGAATTCTTCCAAAGCAAACTGATCTCTCTCATGCACAGATTTATCCCATCTCGCCTTCAGTTGTCTTACCCTTCCTCCCGTCCATGGCACACTGAATCTTGTGGTGAGGCAGTTGCCCTGAAACAACTTGCCTTTGCCTCTTGGAAGGCTAATCCAACTGAAGGCAATCTCAGTTCCTTCCACCAAGCTCGGAACAAGTGTGTGTCTACCCTCAGGAGTGCCAGGAAGCACTATCTCTCCTCACTCAAGAATGAACTCTCAAACCTGTCTCCTTCCTCCAAATCCTGGTGGCGTCTGGTCAAATCCGTTTCTGGTGTTTGTTCCCCCTCCATCCCCTCCCTTACCTCAAATGGCCACACAGTTGACATCGCACGTGACAAAGCCGAATGCCTCAACTCTGTGTTTGCCTCAAAATCCTTAGTCCCAAACCCATCTCTCTCTGTTCCCACCTTTCCCAGTCGAACCCAACTGCTCCTGGACTCTGTGACCTTCTCTCCTGACAAGGTGGAGGAGTTTTTGTCAAACCTCGACTCTGATTCTGCAACTGGACCAGACGGCATCAGCCCACGGGTCCTAAAATCCTGCTCTGCTGCTCTATCTCACCCTCTCTCTGTTCTTTTCACCCTATCTTTTGCTCAAGGTCATCTGCCAGCATCCTGGAAATCAGCAAACATTACCGCTTTACACAAAAAAGGTGCAAAAACAGATCCTTGCAACTACAGACCAATCAGCCTGCTCCCAATTATCAGCAAAGTCATGGAAACCATCATTGCTTCGGATATGAAATCTTTCCTCTTCTCCAATGGCTTGATCTCTGATCATCAATTTGGTTTCAGACCAGGTCACTCTACTCTGGACATGCTGCTTCTGCTGTCTCAACAATGGATGGAGGTCCTCAATGCCAAACAGGAAATCAGAGCTGTCTCCCTTGACATATCACGTGCCTTCGATACGGTCCGGCACCCAGCTCTGCTCACCAAACTCTCCTCCTATGGTATCCATGGAAATCTCCATGCATGGCTTGCGGACTTCCTCTCTGGTCGTAGTCAACGTGTGGCCCTGAATGGATTTCTCTCATCTCACCTTCCTGTTCAGGCTGGAGTTCCCCAAGGCAGTGTGCTGGGCCCTGTGCTTTTTCTGGTCTTTATCAATGATCTCTCCGACTCTCTGGAAAATCCTCTCTATCTCTTTGCTGATGACTCCACTCTCTGCCGCTCTATTCCTCTTCCCTCAGATCGGCAGTCTGCAGCCTCCTCACTCTCTGAAGACCTGGACAAAATCACAGACTGGTCAAACAAGTGGAACATGTCTTTCAATCCTGACAAATCTCACACTCTTACTATGTCTCTCCGAAAAGATCGACTGGACAACCCTCCCATCTACTTTCTCAACAATCCTCTCCAAGAAGTTCTGTCGCTCAAGCTTTTGGGTCTCACTATCTGCCATGATCTTTCTTGGGAAAACCACATTTCTAAGCTGGCCTCCAAAGCCAGTCGCCGACTGGGCATCCTCCGTCGTGCGAAGTCCTTCCTAGGCACACCTGAGCTCCTCACCACATACAAGGCTTTCATCCGCAGCTCAATGGAATACTGTTCTCCCCTATGGGTGGTGCTCCTGCCTCACACCTGGCTCGGCTTCACGCTGTTGAATCCAAAGCTTTCAGAATCATTGGAATCTCCCGCGATGAAGCTATCTCTGAGGGCCTTTCACTCACTCACCGCAGGCAGGTAGGTGGTTTTTCTGTCTTCTACCGACTCCTCTCCGGCCTTGCTCCCCCAGCTCTCTCTGTGCTCTGTCCCCCAAATATTCCTACAGGTCGCACAAGATCTGCCAGCCACCCTCTGATGGTTAAACTGCCGAAATCTCGGCTCTCTGCTCACCTTCACTCTTTCATTCCTCTTTTCTCCCGCCTCTGGAACAAACTCCCACACTCACTTCAATCACACTCCTCCCTGCAGGTCTTTAAAACAGCTGTTCACCACAATCTCTTATCTTCCCCCATCCAAAACCTTGATCTTTTCTACCCCCACTAATTCACCCCAGATCCACCTTGTTTGAAATTCCAACTTCTTTCCTGGAAGTCCTGGCAGTGTCCATATGTTTTATACCTCTCCCACCCAAAGTGGAGGGGGACTTCCCATGCCCCCCCCCCAAAGCCCTCTCCCTCCCACAGTTCTCTCGATGTCTCCATGTCTCTCGGTCCCTGCTCTCAAATGTTGTGTTTGTGTCCTTCCCCCTCTCTCCCCATCTTGTCTACCGCTCCCGATGTTATTTGTTTTATGTGTCTATTTGTCTTTCTGTGTGATTAATGTTCGCTCTTTCACGAGCCTCGATCATGTATCCAAAAAAAGAAAGAAAAAAAAAAAAGGGTATGGGGGGAGGGGAGGGGGGAAAGGGAGGGAAGGGGAGGGGAAAGGGAGGGAAGGGGAGGGGAGGGATATAGATGGTTACTGGCAATTGATCACATCCACAAATGATGTAATCCACACAATTTATGTACTTTACATAACGTTAATAGGAATACATGGCCGTGTAGATGGGAAATACAGTTTGTTTGAAATAAATCACAAATATCAGATGAAAGTGAAAAAAACCTATGTGGTGTGAATGGCAATGTTCGTCGCTGAAATGTGAAAAAACGGAATTACGTGCGAACGCATAACTGAGATTATGGCGGCAAAGTTGGAACATCACGTGATCCTAGCAGAAGTACCCGGCATTGCTGGGTGGGGGAGGGGAGACCCGTACATTCGCCCTCTCGACTCAAGCTCGTATTCGATTCGTATTCGAAATCGAAAGGGGAAATCCTTCGTATTCGAATTCGTAAACACGAAATATGAATTAAAATTTAATTCATATCGCACAAAATCGACACAAAACACGGTCGCATAAAGGTGAAAAACGCAATGGCTTTTCGCCCTGAATTACGTGCAAACGTGTGACGGGATGGAACATCACGTGATCGCTTTGAGCGAATCAGCGAGCTGCTCGCAATGCCTGAGATTAGCGGGTACTTCGCTGAAATGCGCTGAGGTAAATATGAATAAAAAATATGGATCTCGTCAAATATGGTCTCAGCCATGTTCGTCCCAGGCTCAATGGCCATGTCTATGCCAAATATCAAGCACGTGAGCCTCTCCGTTTCGGAGTCTATCGGTAACATTACACACACACACACCCACACACCCACACACACAAACTGTGTTTTATATATATATAGATTGTTGAGGGTGAACCATAGAGGAGGCTGTTGCAGTAGTCCAGACGGGAGGTGATGAAGGCGTGGATGAGGGTTTCTGCAGCCGTGGAGGAGAGGGATGGACGGAGACGGGCGATGTTTTTCAGGTGAAAGAAGGCTGTCTTAGTGATCTGTTTGGTGTATTTGTGAAGGAGAGGGTTTGGTCAAAGATGATGCCAAGATTCCGGATGTGAGGGGAGGTGGATACTGGGAAACCGTCGATGTTGAGGGCAAAGGTATGGGTGGACTTGGTGAGCGTTTTTGGGCCAATGATGATTATTTCAGATTTATCATAGTTAAGTTTGAGGAAGTTGATTTGAAGCCAGGATTTTATTTCAGAGATGCAGTTTGTCAGGATAGAGTGGGTGGCGGTGGAGATGGACTTGGTGGAGATGAAAAGCTGGATGTCATCGGCGAAGCAGTGGAATTGGAGACCATGACGGCGGATTAAGTGACCAAGGGGGGACAGGTACAGGATGAAGAGGAGGGGGCCAAGAACTGAACCTTGGGGAACACCTTGGGGGAGGGGAGCAGTGGGGGATTTGCAGTTATTGATGGAGATGAACTGGCGTCTGTCGGAGAGGTATGATTTAATCCAAGAGAGGGCAGTGCCGGTAACGTTAAAGGTGGTTTCAAGTCGGGTGAGGAGGATGGTGTGATCGATGGTGTCAAAGGCGGCGCTGAGGTCGAGGAGGATGAGAATGTTGAGGTTGCCAGCGTCAGAGGAGAGGAGAACGTCGTTGGTGATTTTGAGGAGAGCAGTTTCAGTGCTGTGGTTGGAGCGGAATCCGGATTGGAATGTTTCATACAGGTTATTTGCAGAGAGGTGATGTTTGAGTTGAGTGGCTACAGTGCGTTCCAAAACTTTTGACAGAAAGGGTAGGTTGGAGATGGGTCTGAAGTTGTTTAGGGTGTCAGGGTTTAGATGTTTAGACGGGCGGGTTTAGCAGCAATTTTGAGGGACGATGCCTGTAGACAGGGAGGAGTTTATTGTTGCAATGATAAGTGGAGAGAGAGCAGGGAGGGAGGCCTTGACAAAGCTGGAGGGGATGGGGTCAAGAGTGCAGGTGGCAGTTTTCATTCCTATGAGGAGTTCAGAGAGGTCAGTAGGGGAGATTGGGGAGAATTCAGACAGGGGATGGCAGGATAAGGGAGGGAAGGTGGTTTGAGGGGGAGCGGGTGCGGCGGTGGTCAAGCTGTTGTAGATGTTTTCAACTTTGCGTTGGAAGAATGAAAGGAAGGATCATGGATGAATCAGGAAACAATGGATTATTCAATCACTGATATATTTTATTACTGGACAAACAATGGATTATTCAATCACCTATATATTTTATTGCTATTCTATTCTATTCCATTACTATTCATTCATTCATTCTATATATTTTATTACTGTACAAACAATAGATTATTCAATCACTGATATATTTTATTACTGTACAAAATGGATTATTCAATCACCTATATATTTTATTACTGTACAAACAATGGATTATTCAATCACTGATATATTTTATTACTGTACAAACAATGGATTATTCAATCACCTATATATTTTATTACTGTACAAACAATGGATTATTCAATCACCTATATATTTTATTACTGTACAAACAATGGACTATTCAATCACCTATATATTTTATTACTGCATTACTTGAGATTCCAGACTTGTGGTCGTCTGGCATGAGCATGGTGGACTTGTTCTCACCCCATCTGCCTACAGTGTGTAGATTTAAAATCCATTTTGCATATGTTATTTTTCAATAGTTGATCTATTCTGTTACGGATTCGTCACTTCCCTTATTGTGGTTCTCATCCACTGTAAACATTTTTGGTTCCATGTACTATTAATTATTGTTATCGTTTAAGTGAAATAGAGATTACTGTTTTCAAAAGGTAAAAAAAGTTAGTGTTTTAAAAGAAACCGGGAACCGGACGAAGAGGAGGAAGAAAAAGAGAATAAGGAGGCGGAGCGAGTGAGGTCGGAGAAGGAGCCGAGCTGCGTTGAGGTTTTGAGCAAACGCTGGTGAACGGGGGTCACTAGCGAACTTTGGGGTTTCCTGGGAAAGGGATTCCTGCGACAGAGTTGTTATCGCTGTGACAGATATGTCTGCATGACAGGTTTTGCGGTTGATTCCGAAGAGAATCATTGAAGTGCCGTTACGTCTCGAGAACGGACGGTTGGCCATTTTGCCTCACGCTGGAGTTTCGCATCGCTCCAGGTTTTTCACCTCGCTTCAACCATTTCACCGCATCCAGACGTTAACCTGGTGTGTGTGTGTAACGTGGATTTTGAGTGTGAATTTGCGGTTCGCCGATTGGGAGCCGTTGAACGTCCATACCCGAAGGTGTGATTTCCCAGCCGCCTCTTGAGGACACTTTTGCCTATCTTTGGCAGTGTGACTGTCAACCGAGCGGGATTCTGGTCTCGATATCATTCTGACGATCACTGGAGCGTGGATCGACTTTGGTTTGAAGCTGGGACAGAGACATTGGGAATGTTATTTTCGCTCACTTGGAGCACAATGAGTTATATTGTACGAAACTGATGGTACCATCATAGGAATGATATATTGGTTGTACAATTGATTAATATCGTTATTGTACTATTATTCTTGTGTGACCTTAATACAATACTTGTTTGTTGGTAACAATTGGTGTGGTTTCACCATTGATCTTTGACATACAGAATAACACATCTTTCTGCCGTGACTCCTCTCGGGGCTTGGAGGTACACCGTGACCGGGGTTTGGGGAGGAGCACGTAACAATTCCCAATATATGCAAAAGATTGCCTTCAAGGGGAATCACCTTCAGTTATTTATGACACCTCCCCGCCCCCCCACCCAGACTTCCTGCAGCATGTTGGCTGGCTTTCATTAAACTGGCTGCAAATTTTAAGCTCGGTTTTATATCTACAACCGAGCTCAACACAAGTTTTGATCAATAGATAAGATTAAATTTACCCACTGGCACCAATATTTTTCTCCACGACAGTATATATTTTTTAACATACATTTTTATTTATTTATATTGTATACAAAATCGAGGCTCGTGTAAGAGCTGACACTTGAAACAAAAAACATCAACGGACACATAAAACAAATAATAAAGGGAGCGGGAGACAATCTAGGGCGAGAGAGGGAAGCACACAAGCACAACAACAGTAGAGAACAGGGACATCTGGAGATCTGTGGAAGGGAGGTGGTTGGGGGTGGGGGGGGGGGGTGAACTGCTGAACATCTGTTTAAAGACCTGGAGGGTGGAGTGGGATTGAAGAAAGTGTGGAGTTTGTTCCAGAGGCGGGAGAAAAGAGGAATGAAAGAGTGAAGGTGAGCAGAGAGTCTTGATTTTGCAATTTCACCAGAAGAGGGTTGCTGGCAGATCTTGTGCGGCCTGAAAGAATATTTGGGGACAGAGCACAGACAGAGCTGGGGGAGCCAGGAGGAGAGGAGTCGGTAGAAGACAGAAGGTCCACCAACCTGCCTGCCGGTGAGAGAGAGAGAGGCCCTCAGAATCAGCTTCATCGCAGGAGATTCCAATGAATCTAAAAGCTTTGGTTTCTACAGTGTGAAGCTGAGCTAGGTGTGAGGCAGGAGCACCAGCCCAGAGGGGAGAGCAGGACTCCATTGAGCTGCGGATGAAAGCCTTGTATGTGGTGAGGAGCTCAAGTGTGCCAAGGAAGGACTTCACATGACGGAGGATGCCCAGTCGACGACTGGCTTTGGAGGCCAGTTTTGAAATGTAGTTTTCCCAGGAAAGATCATGGCAGATAGTGAGACCCAAAAGCTTGAGTGAAAGAACTTCTTGGAGGCGATTGTTGAGAAAGTATATGGGAGGGTTTTCCAGACAGTGTATTCGGAGAAACACAGTGAGAGTGTGACATTTGTCAGGATTGAGACATGTTCCACTTGTTTCACCAGTCTGTGACTTTGTCCAGGTCTGCAGAGAGTGAGGAGGCTGCTGCCTGCTGAACTGAGGGTTGAGATATGGAGTGGCAGAGAGTGGAGTCATCAGCAAAGAGATAGAGAGGATTTTCCAGAGTCAGAAAGGTCATTGATGAAGACCAGAAAAATCACAGGGCCCAGAACACTGCCTTGAGGATCTCCAGCCTGAACAGGAAGGGGAGATGAGAGAATTACATTCAGGGCTACACGATGATTGTGACCGGAGAGGAAGTCCTCAAGCCATGTATGGAGATTTCCATGGATACCATTGGAGGAGAGTTTGGTAAGCAGAGCTGGATGCCAGACTGTATCGAAGACACGTGATTTGTCAAGGGAGACAGCTCTGATTTCCTGTTTGGCATTGAGGACCTCCATCCATTGTTGAGACAGCAGAAGCAACATCTCCAGAGTAGAATGACCTGGTCCGAATCCAAATTGATGATCAGAGATCAAGCCATTGGAGAAGAGGAAGGATTTGATATCCGAAGCAATGATGGATTCCATGACCTTGCTGATTATTGGGAGCAGGCTGATTGGTCTGTCGTTTCAAGGATCTGTTTTTGCACCTTTTTGTGTAAAACGGTGATGTTGGCTGATTTCCAAGATGCTGGAAGATGACCTTGAGCAAACGAGAGGGTGAAAAGAACAGAGAGAGGGTGAGATAGAGCGGCAGAGCAGGATTTTAGGACCCATGGGCTGATGCCGTTTGGTCCAGTTGCAGAATCAGAGTCGAGGTTTGACAGAAACTTCTCCACCTTGCCAGGAGAGAAGGACACAGAGTCCAGCAGCAGCTGGGTAAAACTGGGTAAGGTGGGAACAGAGAGAGATGGGTTTGGACACAAGATTTTGAGGCAAACCCAGAGTTGAGGCATTCGGCTTTGTCACGTGCGGTGTCAACTGTGTAGCCATTTGATGTGAGGGAGGGGATGGAGGGGGAACAAACACCAGAAACAGATTTGTCCAGACACCACCAGGATTTGGAGGAGGGAGACAGGTTTGAGAGTTCAGTCTTGAGAGTAGAGAGATAGTGTTTCTTTGTCTCCCGAGGGTGCACACACACTTGTTGCGAGCTTTGTGGAAGGAATGGAGATTACCTTCACTTGGATTTGCGTTCCAAGATGCGAAGGCAAATTGTTTCAGGGCAACTGCCTCACCACAAGATTCAGTGTACCATGGACGCGAGAAGGGTATGACAAGTGAAGACGAGATGGGATAAATCTGTGCTTGAGAGAAGGCAGTTTGCTTTGGAAGAATTCCCAGGATGAGTTGATGTCAGGGACGTATATATTTTATTACTGTACAAACAATGGATTATTCAAACACTTTTATATTTTATTACTGAACAAACAATGCATTATTCAATGACATATTTTATTACTGTACAAACAATGCATTATTCATTCACTTATACATTTTATTACTTTACAAACAATGGATTATTCATTCACAAATACATTTTATTACTTTACAAACAATGGATTATTCATTCACTTACATCTTTTATTACTGCACAAACAATGGATTTAAAAAGTGCTAAATCAATGCTTGCAGAAGAGTCATGAAGTTTTAAACTTTTCTTGTCACAATTATGTATTAGGGTCAAAGCACTGATCTTGAGTCCATTCTTCATGGTAAGGGTCCTTGGGACCATCGTTTCATTTTCACAGACATCACCTGTCTGAATTCACCCCCACCTGTCCCCACTCGATGTGGTAATGATGATTGAGGGAACATGAAGAAACCCCGCAATAAGCACCAAGCAGTCTTCTGATGCCGAGATGGCACGGTTAGAGATCACAATCAGTCCAGGAGGGATGCAAACTGTTGATAATCCTGAGAAGTTTCCTCTAAACCTGCTAGGGCAAACGTCACCGGGCAATCAAGCGACACACAGGGTGGTTGCCATTCTGCCAACCCTGAACAACTCCGACACAACTGCACACAGACACATCCAGCAGGGGTAGACAGACTTAGTGAGTGGAGGTTTGGTTTGGGAAGGTGGAGAGACATTCAGTTGTTGATGATGATGACGATGATGGAAATGAGGTTGCTGTTAGGTGCAGTGTGGTGCGGTTGCAGATATGAAGTGCTTTATACAAACACAATACAGCACCTGTAATGATGGTGCTTTCTTTCTCGTTTCCGTGCTTGGTCCATAAGTACCGCGGCCACGCGTTGAGGCCGTCGTGTGCACGAGGAGCACAGCCCGTCCGTAGCGGTGTCGCCGCACACCGCACATCGTGTTGTACCGAAGTAATGCACGATGGTGGACTTGCTTCCTTCTTCCGTACTCCTCGGGCGGCACGGCACTCGCATCACCTGCCAAACGCACATCACGGGTGAGTTGAAGATCGAAAGGAGGAGATGAACGGTGCTGTCGTCATGATCACAGAAATGAAGAAAAGAGAAGAAGAAAAGTGATAAAGGAGAACATGGGAATAAAAGCGTTGCGTCCACACCCGCGGTATAACTTGGTACCAGGCGAACACGTCGACGCCGATGAGAGAGAGGACTCGGTGCAAGGCGGGGAGCAGCTGCTTGCGGACGTAGTACTGCACGTTTGGCACTAAACTCGAACTGCGCAGCACTTCCAGAGGACGCTCTACCAGCTTGATGAGGGGTAGGCCCGGAGGCCCGTTCACGATCACGTATGGCACCCTTTGTCCAACACGGGGCTCGGCACGTGGGTCCGAGGCCAGTAGTTTGCTAACCAAGAGAAGCACGAGATGTCGGAGAGGTTCGAGGATACAAGGAAAACGGGTGGTGAAGTGAAGTTTATGAGGAGGTGCAACATGCTGCGTGTGAATTGACAGCGCGTTTGTTTTTAAAATTGTACCGTGCGACGTGCAGAGCTGGAACACACGCGCCGGGTCTGTAAGCGGCAAGGCCGCGGTACTCTTTGGCAAAAATCAAATCTTGTAATGAGCTTTTCCCTGAGAGGAGTTTGCTGCACTGTCGCTGCACGTACATCCGCACTGTGCTAACATCCTTGGTATCAAAAAGAATTTGAATGGTTCGCTCGAGCACCTGTGGGACACACGTGTTACATTAAGATAACACAGGTGATCTAAACAAGCCATTCGATCGATGAATGCACAATGAAAGGTGCACTATCATCTCATGTGACCCCCCCCCCCACCCCCCCCCCCCCCTCCACCCATACACCTGATTTTCATCTCAACGGTTAACCCACCTTACCCAAAAAATCTCACATGAAGGTTAATGCGTTCCCTTCCCTCCTCTCTCTCCTCCCGTCTCTTCATTCCGTTCCTGTCTGTTCATTCCCTTCCTTGTTGTGTCCAAAGGTTTCCCAGGTGTCGGTTCATACCATAACCTTACTCTAGCATGAGCATCGATCTTGTAATTTAAAAATGCAGAAATAAAAACCCAATTAAACTGAATCATAAGTTGAGAATAATGGCCCAGTCCAATAATGGCCCAATAATGGCCCAGCCCAGCAACCTGGCTTAATCATCCAAAGCACCAGACGAATAGGCCCGAAGGAAATTTACTTGGACCCAACAATGAGACCTCTTTGATACATCTTATTTTGCTCAAAAAAGGAAGTGAATCTGGAATAATGATCAAAATCCCAAGTGAAGGATTAAAATAACGGCCAAGGTGGCCATTAGTGACCTTTTGACCCCATTAAGAGGAGGTAATATGAGAAGTTTGGGATTGTAGAAACTAACACAAAGGAAGGTTTCTGGATTATAATTCCATCATTCCTTCCAGTGAATGCAAACTAATTGTTGGCGGACAAACTGATGTATAGATTTAAAATGTTAACGGATGAATGAATGGCCAGATTTGAAATGTTAAACATGGTGATATTCGGTGATTATAACTATACTCACAAATTGCTGGTTAATACGTGGATGCATTGTGGTGCCGTATACAACAACCACTCATGATGCCAAATGGTGCGTGGCCTGACCTTGCTGACCGCTGGGCAGCCGTCTCTCCGCACCGTCTCAATACCCTTGGCGTCAAACACTGGCTGATCTTGCTGCGCGGATTCGTACATGTATCCCACATAGCGCTTCTTCGTTTGCAAAACACATGGTAAGTACACCTGGAAGAAGTACAAAATGAAATGCCCCAAGCTGCCTTGGTTAGCTCATTTTACATCTCTGTTATTATGATGGAGAGAGTGTCGGCCTCAGCGACAGGCATTGTTACTGCCAGGCTGAATGTGTGTGGGAGAGACGCCGCAGCAATTGCAAGACACAGGTGCCCGGGACAGTTGCACTCACAACAAACTCCGGAACAATTACACTCACAATAATCTCTGGAACAGTCGCACACACTATCATCTTCAGAACAGTCGCACTCACAATAATCTCCGGAACAATTGCACTCACTACAATCTCCGGAACAATTACACCCACTATAATCTCTGGAGCAAATGCACTCACGATAATCTCCGGAACAATGACACTCACTATAATCTCCAGAACAGTCGCACTCACTATAATCTCTGGAACAATGACACTCACTATAATCTCTGGAACAATTGCACTCACTATAATCTCAGGAACAATTAAACTCACTATAATCTCCGGAACAATTGCACTCACTATAATCTCCGGAACAATTTCACTCACTATAATCTCCGGAAAAATTACACTCACGACAATCTGTGGAACAATCGCACTCACTATAATCTCTGGAAAAATTACACTCACTATAATCTCCGGCACAATTACACTCACTATAATCTCTAGAACAATTAAACTCACTATAATCTCCAGAACAGTCGCACTCACTATAATCTCTGGAACAATTACACTCACTATAATCTCTGGAACAATTGCACTCACTATAATCTCCAGAACAGTCGCACTCACAACAATCTCCGGAACAATTACACTCACTATAATCTGCGGAACAATTACACTCACTATAATCTCTGGAACCGGTGTGCACCCCGGTTTAGAATAGGTACACCGTATCCCTGCGTGTCGTAAGAGACGACGAAGAGGGTTGGCGTCAGGAAGGGCATCCGGCCATAAAAACATTGCCTCAAAAAGAGAACCATGACAATTACAACTACATATGGGCAGGGTACAGCCCGAAGTACCCCGTGGGGGGCCCCACTCCCTCTCGTCAAAACTCAAGGTGGGGAACCCGATCGAAGCATGGGTGGAAATCACTCCATTTATGACGACGAAAAGTCTGATGCCTGAAGTGGAGATCGGTTTCTGAAGTTTGGGACATGGAATGTAGGGACAATGACAGGGAAATCAGGAGAAGTGGTGGAAGTATTGGTCAGAAGAAGAGCGGACATATGTTGTGTGCAGGAGACGAGATGGAAGCGATGTGGTGTGAGAATGGTGAAGGGTAGGCAGGGACATAAATACAAGTTTGTGTGGCAAGGGTGCCCGGAGGGCGTGAATGGTGTTGGTGTCCTGTTTTCTGAGGAGTTTGTAGACAGTGTGGTGAGTGTGACTAGAGTGAGTGATAGGTTGATGATGGTGAAAATGATGATTGGAAAGCTCTTGGTGAACGTCATCGCAGGATATGCTCCGCAGGTTGGTCGGAGCGATGAAGAGAAGGACAAGTTCTGGTGTGCAATAGAGCAGCTGATGGAAAACGTGAAAGACAAGGAAGTTGTTGTGGTAGGAGGAGACCTAAATGGACATGTGGGAAGGAGTATGGCCGGTTTTGAGGGAGTTCATGGGGGTTACGGATATGGTGTGAGAAATGGAGAAGGTGAAAGGATTTTGGAGTTTGCTGTTTGAGCTGATTTGTTGATTTGTAATACTCAGTTCCAGAAAGAGGATAATAAGCTTGTTACATACACGTCAGGTGGGTCGACGACAACCGTTGACTACCTGCTGGTGTACCTGCTGGTGCGTAGGCGAGATAGGGGGCACCTCCGGGACACAAAGGTGATCCCGGGGGAGGAGGCTGTTTCACAGCACCACTTGGTTGTCTGCAACATAAGGGTGAAAGGTGCGAGGAGAGCTCGGCGGGTGAAGTACCAACCGAGAATGAAGTTGTGGAGGTTGAAAGAGGTGACAGTAAGGGAGGCATTAAAAGAGAGGCTGAGTAGGGTAGAGGATGATGTGGTTGAGCTTGAAATTGGATGGATGTCAATGAAAGCTAGTCTGTTGGGAGCCGTTGGTGAGGTATGTGGATGGACAAAAGGACCACCGAGGCACTCGGAAACATGGCGGTGGGATGATGAAGCTGGAAAGAAGATTGACGAGAAGAGGAAGAAGTTCAAGGAGTGGCAGAAGGCAAAGGGTATGGGGTAGAAAAAGCAGAGCATGAAAGTTATAAGGCAGCCAAGAAGGCTGCAAAGAAAGAGGTAGCAAAGGCGCAGGAGGCATGTAGGAAAATGTTCGGAGAACGCTTGGATTTGGAAGAGGGTCAGAGAGCGGTATTCAGGATTGCAAAGCAGATAGCGAAAGAGAGGTGTGATGTGATGGGGGTGAGTTGCTTGAAGGATGAAGTGGGACAAATCGTTGTGGACACAGATGGAATGAAAGGAAGATGGAAGAGATATATGGAAAAACTGTTGAATGCAGAGAATGAATGGGATGGCAACATTGAGAGTAACCCAGTTTTAGGACCGGCAGAGAAGCTAACCGAGAAGGAAGTTGAGGAAGCGATAAAAGCAATGAAGAGTAGAAAAGCGGGAGGGCCGACGGGAGTTGTGGGAGATATGTTGAAGGCAGCGGGAAATTGGGGTGTGAAGAGAATGACAGAGACCTGCAATCTGGTGGTGAAAGAAGGCCGCATTCCTGTGGATTTGGGAACTGAGTACCCTCGTCCCTCTATACAAGGGGAAAGGTGACCCTCTGGAGTGTGGCTCGTATCGAGCGATAAAGCTATTGGAGCATGGAATGAAGGTATTGGAAAGGGTGTTGGAGAGGAGGATAAGGAAGAAAGTGAAGATTGACGAAATGCATTTTGGATTTATGCCAGGAAGAGGAACGACAGACGCGCTTTTTATTGAGGCAGTTGCAGGAGAAGTACATGGAGAAGAGGAAGAAGTTTCTTGGGTTTGTTGATCTAGAGAAAGCATTTGATAGGGTTCCATGTGAAGTGGTGACATGGGCATTGAGGAAGTTAGGAGTGGAGGAATGTGTTACGGCCTGAAGCACACTAAGCCAAGCCTTCAATCACACTGTCTTTATTCATGGATTATCACACGAAAATCTCTTCCTACACATAAAACAAAGAAGGGAGAAGAGAGGGAAAAACCAGAGTTGGCCAGTCCAAGAGTAGGCCGATCCAAGAGTAGGCCGGTCCAAGAGTAGGCCGGTCCAAGAGTAGGCCGATCCAAGAGTAGGCCGGTCCAAGAGTAGGCCGGTCCAAGAGTAGGCCGGTCCAAGGGTAGGCCGGTCCAAGAGTAGGCCTGTCCAAGAGTAGGCCGGTCCAAGAGGAGGCCGGTCCAAGAGTAGGCCCCAAGGCAGGCCCAACAGTAGGCCCCAGGGCAGGCCCAGTAGTAGGCCTCACGGCAGGCCCAACAGTAGGCCCCAAGGCAGGCCCAGCACGAGAGGGTTGGAGTAGGCAAGTCCACGAGTAGGCCCCAAGGCAGGCCCAACAGTAGGCCTCAGGGCAGGCCCAGCAGTAGGCCCCAAGGCAGGCCCAGCGCGAGAGGGTAGGAGTAGGCAAGTCCACGAGCAGGCCCCAAGGCAGGCCCAACAGTAGGCTCCAGGGTAGGCCCAACAGTCGGCCCCAAGGCAGGCCCAGCACGAGAGGGTAGGAGTCGGCAAGTCCACGAGTAGGCCCCAAGGCAGGCCCAACAGTAGTAGGCAGCAAGGTTCGATCAACGTCACCCTTCAGGTCGAGAGATTGCAGCTGGACACTCCACAACCCCCGAAAAAGCAATCTACCACACGCCCTCCTCCAAAATGGCCACTCCTCTGAATCACCTTCCTGGCCACTCCCCTGCCCCACAACCAATCATAGCCTTTATACACATGGACCAAACCACTTGGTCTAACTCACAGGGGGGTGTGGGGGAAGGAAGAAGAAAAAGGTCACAAACCATAACAAATGGTTGATCAGAGTAGTGATGGCAATGTACAAAAGAGCGCGGCTGTAAGGACTGTAAGTGCGGAGTATCGTTGTAAGGACTTACACAGCTGTAAGGACGAAGGACGGGAACAGTGGTGAGTTTGAGGTGAAGGTGGGAGTGCATCAGGGGTCGGTACTAAGTCCACTACTATTTGTAGCTGTGATGGAGGTGCTGGCTCAGAACGTAAATGAGGGTTTACCGTGGGAGTTGTTGTATGCAGATGATCTGGTGTTGGTTGCAGAAAGTATGGATGGACTGAAGGAAAAGATGAACAAGTGGAAGGAATGTATGGAGAGAAAAGGTCTGAAGGTGAATATAGGAAAAACGAAAGTGATGGCAAGTGGTAAAGCATGTGGTGAGGTGGAAAGAACTGGAGAGTGGCCATGTGCTGTGTGCAGGAAGCGTGTCGGAGTGAATTCCATTCAATGTACAATGTGCGCTGAGTGGGCTCATCAAAAATGTAGTGGTTTGAGAGGGTCATTAACCAGCATGGCAGCGACTTTCAAGTGTAAGGTGTGCACAGAGGGAGCTGCAGATGGAGGAAATGTTGAGTTGGATCTTGGAGACGGCGTGAAGCTGGAAGGTGTGAAAACATTTTGTTACCTAGGAGACACGCTGAATGGAGAAGGTGGATCAGACTCGGCAACGGTTGCTGGAGTGAGATGTGCATGGAAGAAGTTTCAGGAACTGAGTGGCATGCTGACGAGGAGGGGAGTGTCGTTGAAGCTGAAGGGAAAGGTGTATGCTGCATGTGTGAGAAGTGTTATGATTTATGGGAGCGAAACATGGGTAATTAACGTAGAGCAGCAACGGAGGCTGGAAAGGGTGGAAATGCGAATGGTTCGGTGGATGTGCGGAGTATCGTTGAGAGAGAGGAAGACAAATGATGAATTGCGAAAGATGATGGGAATAGAGCCTGTGATTGATGCTGTGAAGAGGAACAGTTTGAGATGGTTTGGTCATGTGTTGAGGAAGGATGAAAGTGACTGGTTGAGAAGAGTGATGGAAATGAATGTAGAAGGAAGTAGAGGATGGGGACCGAGAAAGACTTAGCTAAAGATGGTCGAAGAAGAAATGCGGGCAAGGGAGTTAACAAGGAGAGATGCAGAAAATAGGGCAAAATGGAAAAGATTGTCATGGGGACTGCAAGGCTAACCCCCGCTCTAGCAGGGAAAATGGCCTTAAAATGCCTGTTGTTGTTGTTGTTGTTGTTGTATAATCTCTGGAACAATTACACTCACTATAATCTCTGGAACAATTACACTCACTATAATCTTTGGAACAATGACACTCACTATAATCTCCGGAACAGTTGCATTCGCCACAACCTCCGGAACAGTTCGACTCATCACAATCTACAATTTGCCCGGTTTACCTTCTCAAACTTCAGCTTCACAGGTTTTGGGTTTTGCGCAGTCACAGCATCAGCAATTTCCTGCCCGATCCTGAACGCACGATCCTTCGATGCCCCGTGTAGGAGAACAAACATGCTGCATGTAAACATGGAGGGAAGATTCACATTCCCACTGACACTCTTCTCGCTTATTTTTTTTTTTTTTTTGTTTTGAATACTGAATCGAGGCTCGTGAAAGAGCTACCATTTATTTCACAAACAAATCAACCAAACAAAATATATAAAAAGAGGGAGTGGAAGACAAGATGGGGAGAGAAGGGGAAGCACACAAACATAACATTTGAGAGCAGGGAGATGTGTGGGAGGGAGAGGGCTTGGGGGGAGGAGGCGTGGGAAGGGGGGTGGGGGGTGGGGGGGTGGGAGAAGTATAAAACACAAGGACACCAAGGACTTCCAGGACAGAAGTTGGTATTTCAAAAAAGTGGATTTGGGGTGAAATTAGCAGGGGTAGAAAAGATCAAGGATTTGGATGGGGGAAGATAAGAGATGGTGGTGAACAGCTGTTTTAAAGACCTGGAAGGTGGAGTGGGATTGAAGAGAGTGAGGGAGTTTGTTCCAGAGGCGGGAGAAAAGAGGAATGAAGGAGTGAAGGTGAGGAGAGAGTCTTGATTTTGGCAGTTTAACCATAAGAAGGTTGCAGGCAGATTTTGTGCGATCTGCAGGAATATTTGGGGGACAGAGCCCAGAGAGAGCTGGGGGGGAGGGGGGAGGGGGGCAAGGCCAGAGAGGAGTCGGTAGAAGACGGAAAGACCACCAACCTGCCTGCGGTGAGTGAGTAAAAGGCCCTTGGAGTTAGCTTCATCGTGGGAGATTCCAATGATTCTGAACGCTTTGGTTTCAACAGCGTGAAGACGAGCTAGGTGTGGTTCAGGAGCACCAGCCCAGAGGGGAGAGCAGTATTCCATTGAGCTGCGGCTGAAAGCCTTGGATGTGGTGAGCTCAGGTGTGCCAAGGAAGGACTTCGCACGACGGAGGATGCCCAGTCGGCGACTGGCTTTGGAGGCCAGATTTGAAATGTGGTTTTCCCAGGAAAGATCATGGCAGATAGTGAGACCCAAAAGCTTGAGTGACAGAACTTCTTGGAGAGGATTGTTCAGAAAGTGGATGGGAGAGTTGTCCAGTCGGTCTTTTCGGAGAGACATCGTAAGAGTGTGAGATTTGTCAGGATTGAAAGACATGTTCCACTTGTTTGCCCAGTCTGTGATTTTGTCCAGGTCTGCAGAGTGAGGAGGCTGCAGACTGCCGATCTGAGGGATGAGGAATGGAGCGACAGAGAGTAGAGTCATCAGCAAAGAGATAGAGAGGATTTTCAAGAGAGTCAGAGAGATCATTGATGAAGACCAGAAAAAGCACAGGGCCCAGAACACTGCCTTGGGGAACTCCAGCCTGAACAGGAAGAGGAGATGAGAGAAAACCATTCAGGGCCACACGTTGACTACGACTAGCGAGGAAGTCCGCCAGCCATGCGTGGAGATTTCCATGGATACCAAAGGAGGAGAGTTTGGTGAGCAGAGCGGGGTGCCAGACCGTATCGAAGGCACGTGATTTGTCAAGGGAGACAGCTCTAATTTCCTGTTTGGCATTGAGGACCTCCATCCATTGTTGAGAAAGCAGAAGCAGCATGTCCAGAGTAGAGTGACCAGGTCTGAAACCAAATTGATGATCAGAGATCAAACCATTGGAGAAGAGGAAAGATTTCATATCTGAAGCAATAATGGATTCCATGACTTTGCTGATAATTGGGAGAAGGCTGATTGGTCTGTCGTTGCAAGGATCTGTTTTTGCACCTTTTTGGTGTAAAGCGGTGATGTTGGCTGATTTCCAAGCAGATGGCAGATGACCTTGAGCAAAAGAGAGGGTGAAGAGAACAGAGAGAGGGAGTGAAAGAGCGGAAGAACAGGATTTTAGGACCCGTGGGCTGATACCGTCAGGTCCAGTTGCAGAATCTGAGTCGAGAGTTGACAGAAACTTTTCCACCTTGTCAGGAGGAAAGGACACAGAGTCCAGGAGCAGCTGGGTACGACTGGGTACGGTGGGTACAGAGAGGGATGGGTTTGGGACACAAGATTTAGAGGCAAACACAGAGTTGAGGCATTCAGCTTTTTCACGTGCGGAGTCAGCCGAGTAGCCATTTGAGGTGAGGGAGGGGAGGGAGGGGGAACAAACACCAGAAACAGATTTGACCAGACGCCACCAGGATTTGGAAGAGGGAGACAGATAAGAGAGTTCGGTCTTGAGAACGGAGAGATATTGTTTCCTGGCTCTCCTGAGGGTAGACACACACTTGTTTCGGGCTTTGTGAAAGGAAATGAGATTTCCTTCCGTTGGATTTGCTTTCCAGGAGACAAAAGCAAGTTGTTTCTGGGCAACAGCCTCACCATAAGATTCCGTGTACCATGGACGGGAGGAAGGGTATGACAACTGAAGACGAGATGGGATAAATCTGTGCATGAGAGAGAGCAATTTACTTTGGAAGAATTCCCAGGAAGAGTTGATGTCAGAGGTGGTCGAGATGGGAGACCAGTCCAGATGATTGATGGCTGCTTGAAGACCGTGCCAGTTGGCCTGAGTGAAATGCCAGACTCGTCGACGCTGAGGAGGCTCTCTGAGAATGGTCAGAGAGATGTCCAATTTAACAAGCACATGATCAGATGAGCCGATTGGAGCAGAAGAAGAGCAGCAGATATTTTCAGTGAAGTTAGTCATAACCAAGTCCAGAAGAGAAGATGCTCCGTTGACTGAGATCCGGGTCGGAAAATTGACAGATTGTGTCAGTCCCAGTGAGTCGCAGAAGTCCTTTGCTGAAGAGCCATGGCTGGTGAGAGAGGTACCCACACCCAGCCAACTGGCATGGTGACAATTGAAATCACCACATATGAGGAAGAGAGAGTTGGGATGGGTAGATAGAATTTGGTCCATATTATCAGACAGCGAGATGCAGATGGAGTCATCACTGTTTGGTGGATGGTACAACACACATATGAACAAAAGGTGGGAGCGAAGGGGAAGCCGTCGCCAAAGGTATTCCTGGGGGTGAGGTAGAGAGAGTGCAATGCAGGGCGAGTGAGGAAGAGAGTTTTTTTATAAAGATAGCAACCCCACCTCCAGGACGAGGCTCAGGTTTATCATACCGGAGGAGGGAGTAACCTGGGAGAGATACCAAGGAATCAGAGACATCATGAAGGAGGAAAGTTTCTGTTAAGCAGATCATGTCTGGTTTGTCAGAAGCAACCTGTATGGAGAGATCAGTCAAGTTTGAGCGAAGGCCCCGGATGTTTGAGGTCCATACCGTTAATGAAGAGGAAGGGGGAGCATCAGATACAGAACAGGGGGGGGAGGGGTAGGGTAAGATGTGGAAGAGGAGGAAGAGGTAGGGAGAGCTGATGAAGGTGTGTCAGAGATTTCAGAATAGCTTGGAGAAAGGGAAGAATGGGGCGGACAAAAGGTTTGATGGTGATTGGGTGAGGCACAGTGAGGTGTTATTTGAGGAGGGCGAAGAGCGAGGCAGAAGGTTGGGGGAGATGAAGGTGAAAGTTGGAAGGGGGAAGAAGCGGGGAGGACGCTTTGAGGAGGAGGGGTGAGAGGGGGGTCTAGGAGGGGAGGAGCGAGGGAGAGTCTCGGAGGGGAGGGCTGTGGGGGGAGTTTAGGAGGGAAGGGGCAAGGGGGGAGATTTGAAAGGGATGGGTGATGGGGAAGATTTGGAGGGGAGGGGCAAGGGGGAAGATTTGAAAGAGATGGGTGATGGCGAAGATTTGGAGGGGAGGGGCAAGGGGGTAGATTTGGAGGGGAGGGGTGATGGGGAAGATTTGGAGGGGAGGGGCAAGATTTGAAAGGGATGGGTGATGGGGAAGATTTGGAGGGGAGGGGCAAGGGGGTAGATTTGGAGGTGAGGGGTGATGGGGAAGTTTTGGAGGGGAGGGGTGATGGGGAAGTTTTGGAGGGAAGGGGTGATGGGGAAGTTTTGGAGGGAAGGGGTGATGGGGAAGATTTGGAGGGGAGGGGTGAGATTGGATTTTGAAAAGTGTACGATTAATGGGAAACGAACATTTATTGCAAAATGAGTTTCTTGAGACCTTCAAGTCAAAAATACGTTTGAGGACGCTGAAGGAGGGGTGGAGTGCAGGAGAGTTTCGGGAATGTAGAAAAAAGGAACTGTAAGAGATGGAATTTTTTTTTGGAATGAATAGATTTGGTGAGCAAGTCGAAAGCATCCTTTTATAGAAGAAGAAGAAAAAGGTGTTATAATATACCGCAGAATACAGTTCTTCAGGGGAAAGTTTAAACATCTTTAACAACGTGATCATGTGATCACGAACAACATGATCGAAGAACGAACGAACAAATAAGAACAACGAATAAACGAATAAGAACAGAGAAGGGGGAAAAAACGTTTTTTTTTTTTGTTTTTTTTAGTTGAGACCTTAAACAAGGAAGTATGGGGTGAAAGACTGGGACAAAAACAGGGAACGAAAGTAATTGCAGCGCAATCGACGAACCGCTGAGAGAAAAACAAAGCCTTAAGGTCGGACACGGTAGCCTACTCGGCCTCAGAATACGCGACACGAATTAACCGACGATTTTGTATACAGGTATGAAAAATTAACACCGAGAATCTTACTAAAGACACACAACAGGTACACACACCGAAAGATAAATACAGTTTCGACAAAAACACAATTGTTTGAAAATTACTTAACTTCGAAAGTGTGAGCGCATGGACAGCTTCGAAAAGACGTGACCTCCAATCTTGCGCATGCGCAGGATTCTCCAAAAAATTCTCCGTCGCATAATTTAATTTTCCACATTTACCATGTTTCGCAGCATTTTCTGTCTCTTTACATGTTCCTTGTGTACCTTGCACACCTTGTTTTGTCTCTATGTACTTACTTGTACTTCCGGCATCATTCTTTCCTAATTTCGTCGGCATACCTTGCCAACTCTGTTTACCACATCACTGTGTCATTATCCCTGCAACTGGTCATTTAGATCTACCATGAGCCTCAATCTCTATACGACAATAAAAAAAAAAAAACAATAGGGGCGTGCCACTGGGCTCACCTGGTAGAACCAGGGAACTACTGGTGGGCATGGATGACCCACAAAATATACAACAGAGAAGAAAGGAAATACGTATTACTTTTTATGGGGAAGGGGAAGGGTCAACCCCCCACCTTTGGTGGCAAAGATGTGTGGCAAAAGCAGGGTGAGAATACAACCTCCGCACACCTTCGATAGCAGAGGTAATAAAATATGTTACAAATGATGTCGGAGGTTCCAAGTCTCTTACCTGTCTGTGTCTCCATAGATAACTCGAGCTCCCCACCTGGACGTGTCATGAACAAGCTGAATCGCTTGTTCCAGCGTCTCACGGGCTTTCTGCACAATGCTGTCTCCAACCTGATGATGTCCAACAACAATCGCTCATTTAAAGCCCATTTTGCCTTCAGTTCAGTACAAGTCCAGGAAGCTCTGCCTTGCTAAAATTTGGTGACTGAAGTAATGAAGACATGTGAACACGACATGTGAACACGACATGTGGACATGACATGTGGACACGACATGTGAACACATGTGAACACGACATGTGGACACGACATGTGAACACGACATGTGAACACGACATGTGGACACGACATGTGGACACGACATGTGGACACGACATGTGAACACGACATGTGGACACGACATGTGAACACGACATGTGAACACGACATGTGAACACGACATGTGAACACATGTGAACACGACATGTGGACACGACATGTGAACACGACATGTGAACACGACATGTGGACACGACATGTGGACACGACATGTGAACACGACATGTGAACACGACATGTGAACACGACATGTGAACACGACATGTGGACAGGACATGTGAACACATGTGGACAGGACATGTGAACACGACATGTGGACACGACATGTGGACAGGACATGTGGACACGACATGTGGACACGTGAACACGACACGTGGACACGACACGTGGACACGACACGTGAACACGACACGTGAACACGACACGTGGACACGACACGTGGACACGACACGTGGACACGACACGTGGACACGACACGTGGACACGACACGTGGACACGACACGTGGACACATGTGAACACGACATGTGAACACGACATGTGGACACGACATGTGGACACGACATGTGCACACGACATGTGAACACGACATGTGGACACGACATGTGGACACGACATGTGGACACGACATGTGGACACATGTGAACACGACATGTGAACACATGTGGACACGACATGTGGACACGACATGTGGACACGACATGTGGACACGACATGTGAACACGACATGTGAACACGACGATTGCTGAAACAATGAAGCTGCACAGACTGTCACCACTCTCACCTCTATACAGGGCATGCGGCCCGAGAAGTTTGCAGCGGTGTATCCGTACGTGAAGTTGGAAATGAGCTTCAGGCCGAGCTGACGGGCCTGCAGTAACCGGGCCAAGGCCCGGTCTGTGCTTCCCTCCGAGAGCGATCGCTTCACCATCAACCTAGTTTGCAGAATGTCCCACAGCATGCTGGGTAACACACCTTTACAAACTGATGCCTGTCAAAGACACGGAGCAAACGATGCGCGCCATTAATGGAATCTCCTGTGACCAAGGACAAGGCCTGAAGCTCTCATACCGCAGACAGGTCGGTGGTCTCTGTTTTCCACCAACAATTCTCCAACATGACTCCCACTGATCTCTCAGTCCTCGAATGCTCCCCACCAACTCCAGGATGCACTTGTTTATTCAGTCACCCATCACTTGTTCATTCTTTCAGTTACCCATCACTTGTTCATTCTTTCAGTTACCCATCACTTGTTCATTCTTTCAGTTACCCATCACTTGTTCATTCTTTCAGTTACCAACCACTTGTTCATTGTTTCAGTTACCAACCACTTGTTCATTCTTTCAGTTACCAACCACTTGTTCATTCTTTCAGTTACCCATCACTTGTTCATTCTTTCAGTTACCCATCACTTGTTCATTCTTTCAGTTACCAACCACTTGTTCATTGTTTCAGTTACCAACCACTTGTTCATTCTTTCAGTTACCCACCACTTGTTCATTCTTTCAGTTACCCACCACTTGTTCATTCTTTCAGTTACCCATCACTTGTTCATTCTTTCAGTTACCCATCACTTGTTCATTCTTTCAGTTACCCATCACTTGTTCATTCTTTCAGTTACCCACCACTTGTTCATTCTTTCAGTTACCCATCACTTGTTCATTCTTTCAGTTACCAACCACTTGTTCATTCTTTCAGTTACCAACCACTTGTTCATTCTTTCAGTCACCCATCACTTGTTCATTCTTTCAGTTACCCATCACTCGTTCATCTTTCAGTTACCAATCACTTGTTCATTCTTTCAGTTACCAACCACTTGTTCATTCTTTCAGTTACCCATCACTTGTTCATTCTTTCAGTTACCAACCACTTGTTCATTCTTTCAGTTACCAACCACTTGTTCATTCTTTCAGTTACCAATCACTTGTTCATTCTTTCAGTTACCAACCACTTGTTCATTCTTTCAGTTACCAACCACTTGTTCATTCTTTTAGTTACCCATCACTTGTTCATTCTTTCAGTTACCAATCACTTGTTCATTCTTTCAGTTACCCATCACTTGTTCATTCTTTCAGTTACCAACCACTTGTTCATTCTTTCAGTTACCCATCACTTGTTCATTCTTTCAGTTACCAATCACTTGTTCATTCTTTCAGTTACCAACCACTTGTTCATTCTTTCAGTTACCAACCACTTGTTCATTCTTTCAGTTACCAATCACTTGTTCATTCTTTCAGTTACCAATCACTTGTTCATTCTTTCAGTTACCAACCACTTGTTCATTCTTTCAGTTACCAACCACTTGTTCATTCTTTCAGTTACCAACCACTTGTTCATTCTTTCAGTTACCAATCACTTGTTCATTCTTTCAGTTACCAACCACTTGTTCATTCTTTCAGTTACCCATCACTTGTTCATTCTTTCAGTTACCAACCACTTGTTCATTCTTTCAGTTACCCATCACTTGTTCATTCTTTCAGTTACCAACCACTTGTTCATTCTTTCAATTACCCATCACTTGTTCATTCTTTCAGTTACCAATCACTTGTCCATTCTTTCAGTTACCAACCACTTGTTCATTCTTTCAGTTACCCATCACTTGTTCATTCTTTCAGTTACCAATCACTTTTTCTTTTTCTGTATACTGAATCGAGGCTCATGAAAGAGCTAACATTTATTTCACAAACAAATCAACCAGACAAACAAAATATACAAAAAGAGGGAGCGGAAGACAAGATGGGGAGAGAAGGGGAAGCACACAAACACAACATTTGAGAGCAGGGAGATGTGTGGGAGGGAGAGGGCTTGGGGGGAGGAGGTGTGGGAGGGGGGGGGGGGGGAGAGAGGTATAAAACACAAGGACACCACGGACTTCCAGGACAGAAGTTGGTATTTCAAAAAAGTGGATTTGGGGTGAAATTAGCGGGGGTAGAAAAGATCAAGGTTTTGGATGGGGGAAGATAAGAGATGGTGGTGAACTGCTGTTTTAAAGACCTGGAGGGAGGAGTGGGATTGAGGAGAGTGAGAGAGTTTGTTCCAGAGGCAGAAGAAAAGAGGAATGAAGGAGTGAAGGTGAGCACTTTTCATTGTTTCAGTTACCAATCACTTGTTCATTTTTTCACTTACCAATCACTTGTTCATTCTTTCAGTTACCCATCACTTGTTCATTCTTTCAGTCACCCATCACTTGTTCATTCTTTCAGTCACCCATCACTTGTTCATTCTTTGTCACCCATCACTTGTTCATTCTTTCAGTCACCCATCACTTGTTCATTCTTTCAGTCACCCATCACTTGTTCATTCTTTCAGTCACCCATCACTTGTTCATTCTTTCAGTCACCCATCACTTGTTCATTCTTTCAGTCACCCATCACTTGTTCATTCTTTCAGTCACCCATCACTTGTTCATTCTTTGTCACCCATCACTTGTTCATTCTTTCAGTCACCCATCACTTGTTCATTCTTTCAGTCACCCATCACTTGTTCATTCTTTCAGTCACCCATCACTTGTTCATTCTTTCAGTCACCCATCACTTGTTCATTCTTTCAGTCACCCATCACTTGTTCATTCTTTCAGTTACACGTATTCATGGTTAAATTTCTAAAATCTGGGTGAGTTGTGCACCACAACTCTTTTATCCCTCGTTTCTACCATCGATGAAACCATCCACCAGAGACTGTTCTGTCTCGCTCTTCCTTCCAGGACATCAAGGAGGCAGTGCACCCTAATAGTAAGGGCATTTTATGAGATATTTCACAAATCTGTTAACTAAATTGTTACCAAAAAATTTCTTCACCAATATGTTTGTAAAGGTGTGTAATAACATGTGTTAAAATGTTGAAGTTCAACTCCCGTGGGAAACCCAGAAAAAAAGCTGTTGAATTCGGGTACCGAAAAATTATTTTCGAGAATTTTTATTTTTTTAAATCGGCCCTTAAGTAACTTATGAGGGGTCAAATAAGGGTTTTTCATGATTCTGAGTTGATTGTTAACATTTATATTTTCACTTTTACATTTACACACAAAGTAGCTTTTATTTCACATACATATATAATACTCAAGAGTTATTTCTCATTCACAATGTCAGAAGTTTCAACAGTCATTGTCTATGTCTTCTTCAGACTCAACAACATCATGACTGCAGTTTCTGCATGTAATGTCATTACAGACTCCACAGGCCGAGATGCACGTGACCCCATTCTTCTTGCAGCTGCATCGCCGGTTGCTGCAATCTCCATGACAATTACAGCTCGTGAACTGCAATAGCTCCTCAGGAGCCGTGGGGTCCAGTGTTGGAACTGGCTCATACCCATGCACACCTATTGTCCATCCATAGTCACTGGGGTTCAGAGACATGCTCTGTAGAAGGCAGGCCTTTGTAAGCAGGCAAAGTTTCTAGTTCCTTCATGAGTTGACAGTACAGCCGTGCGCCCTTGGCATACTGATGATGGCCTGCAGCGGCAAAGATGTGAAGCATCTTGGTAACAATGCAGGACAGATGCCCATTGTGGTCTGCAAGTCGCTCGGTTCTGATAAAGACCTTGATCACATCTACCATGTGGTGGTACTCCACCCAGAGTGCAGGTGTTCTTCCTCCTTTTGCGAGTCGTTTGAAGGTTTCTTCAAACCTTTGCTCAAACACTGGCACTACTGGGCCTGAGTGTCTGGCTCCCATCTTCCCATCAGCCACCTTCTCCATGAAGGTCTTCATGTCACCACGCTCCTCCTCAGTGAAGGCAAGTTTCATGATGTGTTGATAGATGGCTGCATCGATGAGGAGGTGAACACGGATTGCCTTGTCAAAACATCCTCCATCCATGATGTGGTTGGCTGTCGTACTTCCAGGATAGATCAACTGGATCACATCTAGGAGTCCAGAATCTTCCATGATGTTCCTCATTGATCCAAGATAAGACTTCAGCAGGTGAAAACCACCCAACCTTGGAATGACGGGTAGATTTGCCTGCTTTATTATATTCACAGCCTTCAGCCAAATCGGAAGATCAAAGGTCACTATAGCGACCCCAGCGCGCCGTATGCACTCTTTCAGAGTGGTGAAGATGGTGTTGAGGTCATTAGGGTCTCCTTCAATAACTGGGAGGAACTCGATCTGTGTGCTCTGCTTTGCATCATTAGCATGGATTCTCTTCATCCAGCCATTCCAGTTGGAGTGTGGGAACTCAGGATCGTTGGCTTTTATCACCCACCCCGCTGCCCAGAGTGTGTCACCTGGAGTGAGGAGTGGCTGATCATGAGCCAGTGAGGAGGAAAGCTCAGCGAGGGGGAGAAACATGATCGCGTTCGTTCCTATCTGTTTCCTGTTCGTAAATGGAATAATCTTTACTTCAGTTCCTCTCAGGATCTTAGCTTTGTCGAGTGCCTTCAACTTCACCCGGGGGAAAGCTGCTGTTGTCTGTGGATCTGGCAAAGGTGGTGCCGGAGAGGTGACTTCGATCCAACCCATTGAGTGAAAGGGAGTGTTTCCGTGAATAGAGACAATGTTTAAATCTATATTGTCTCCAACAAACTGAGTGACTGCATTGTTTGTTTCCCCAACCTCCATAAAGACCACCTGATCATTACTTGACAATTCACTTTCACTGGCTGGCACTTTGGCTGTCATCACTGATTGATCCTCAAGCGCAGCATCAACCGCAACCTCATCATTGATCTGTTCATCGGTTTCCTCCACAATGGTGTCAAGAGTGCCAGAAGTATCTGGAACATCATCTCCACTCCTACTATTAAGGAAGCAGTATTTGTAGTTTCGTGTCTCCGTGTAAGACTCAGTGTATCCCAGCCGGTGGAACTTGTTGAGCATCCATTTTGACCCAAATCTATGATCAAGTTGTATGGCAAGCCCCATTTGGTGTGGCAATACTCCAGACCGAGGTCGACAGGCCTTAATAAAATTCTGCCCCCAAACGGCAACTCTTTCGTCTGTCTTGACAATCGGTCTCAAGAACATCTGAAGGCTTGCAGGAACAAGTGTCAGCTGACTATCGATGTCAGTCATACTGTGTGTGGTGGGGTATGACTTTGGACCTAAATCAATCAAGGCAATATCATTGGATATGAACTTGAGTGCCGTCTTTATGATCTGAGTCTTCTCATCTCCATGGTCAAGATTAGCATGATGCACTCGCAGAATATTGTCGGTGCCATCTTTGAGACAGAGTACATCTGCCATTCTTTCCTGTGTTGTGAAATACAAGGTGTCTTCGTATTTCTCTAGAAGTTTTATCTTTAGCCAATGCTTTGAATAAGAAAGGCTCTTCTCTGGTGACTGATCAAACTCCTGCAGCTTTTCATGGACTTGGTCCATGTTCATTACCCCATGCTCTATTTCTGAGTCTAACCATTCGCAGAATTCAATAAAAACTGCCTCTCGCTCCTCATCAATACTCCTCTGTCCTCTCTTCCTTTTTCCTTCCTCATCAGTCTTGGACAAACTGTCACCTCTCGCAAACATAAGTTTGCATCGCAAATGGTACAGTGTTTCTTCTGCTACCAAGTCGTTGATCCCTTCCAGGCGTCCAGTGACTTCAGTGCCCCAGTCATCCCCGCGACTCCATGCTGTCTTCAGCAAGCTTGCCTTCAGTGTATCTGCAGTCAAATTATCTGGCACTCTGTATTTCTTTCTAGCTTGTGCTGGATTATTTTTGTAGAGCTGGGCTGGTTGGTTGCAAAGAATGCATACATCCTTATACAGGAGGTCAACTGACTGTGATCTTCTAGAACTGCAGCCAGTTGATGAACTGAACTCACAAGTAGTGCGTCTTCTCTTCAACTTTGATGACTCTTTCTCTGCCTTTGATGCTTGAGCTGACTTCTTGGTGGTTGCAACAAAGTTGTTGTACAGATCATTTTTACACTTCTAGTGGTACCTCAGTTTTCCTTCCTTTTGAGCCTCCTTCATACGTTCCACAACAGTAACATTTTCGACAGTTTCTGCTTGTTTCAATAAAGTTGAGTATCCCTTTGGAGTTGCCTGTATGAGCCTTTCAGCTGGTGTATCCGAGCGTGCACAGATGAAGCAATTGAGCACAGGTGGAGTAACGTCTTCATCCATATTGCTAGACTCCATGTCCTGCAAAGTAGAAAATGAGATATATTTAGAAATTATTTTTCCACAAAGGAGTGTCTGTGGTGAAATATAAATGTTAACAATCAACTCAGAATCATGAAAAACCCTTATTTGACCCCTCATAAGTTACTTAAGGGCCGATTAAAAAAAATAAAAATTCTCGAAAATAATTTTTCGGTACCCGAATTCAACAGCTTTTTTTCTGGGTTTCCCACGGGAGTTGACCTTCAACATTTTAACACATGTTATTACACACCTTTACAAACATATTGGTGAAGAAATTTTTTGGTAACAATTTAGTTAACAGATTTTCATATGTTTCCCTTACTATAACTTGGTGTCATTCCCCATCCTGACTCATGATCTTTATTATCCCCATTAACCCTTCCTAACCCAAACATCTTATTGCTGGTTTCAGTGTTGCCTCCCTTTCTCTTTCTCTTCCTTTCCTATTCTTTTATTAGTCCCCTACCGGTGTACACAGGAGGGGACTATAGGTTTGCACGCCGTCCGTCAGTCCGTCAGTCCGTCACACAAAGAACAGTTTTCTGGACTTTTTTTCTAAACCCTTAATGCTAATGATTTCAAACTTGGTACATGGTTTCCTCATGATAAGTTACAGATGAAGTTCGAACTTCACGACGTTTCGATAATTTTTGACAAAGTTATGGCCCTTTGAACTTTGGGAATTCTGATAATTCTGATGATCCTTAACTCAGTGCCATTTTAAGTTTTAATTTCCTTTAAAAACCCATTTCTCTGCAATAATAGGACCGATTGAGATAACATTTTCACCGTAGGGGGGACTCGGTCTGGAGAATATTTTAATGGTAATTATGACGTCACAGGTCACGTGGTTCGGCCGCCATATTGTTTTTCGTGAAAGCACAAAAACCCCTTTTTCTCTGCAACGGCTGAACAGATCGAGGCCAAACTTTGCAGGCAGAATCGCATAGCCATGACGAACAAAAAAGTCAGCGAGCATGACGTCATGCGTCACATGGTTTCAGATTTATGACGTTTTTAAGCATGAACCTTTAAAACCGAGCTCCTCCCTCATTTGTGATCCAATCGAGGGGAAACTTCACAGATCTGTTCAGCATGTCAATCTACTAAAATGACCTTTTGGAATTTGCGATAGGGCACGTGGTTTGGCAGATATCGTTAATTAAACGAATATTTAAAAAAAATTAAAAATGGGTATCTCTTGTTTATTCCAGAGTTCTCCTCAAGCCGCACTGCGCGCCCTCAGCCTCGTCTCGCGAACGTCAAAAGCACGACACAGCGCGCGCTTTCCGGAGGGGCGGAGCCAAGCCGAGCAACATATATATACACATCGATCATTGATTGTGAGCCGGAAAATATAATAAATTACTGATATTTAGCGACTCGAAAGGTTCTTTATCAACAACTTATTTTCTCGTGCTTCTGCTGATCTGTCTGCAAGGTGTATAAATCGAAGTCCCGAGTGCGAATCACAGGTGAGCCCGTCCTGAGGTAATTTGCGATTGGGAACGATTCAGAACCTGTGGGTAAAGAACCCTTGGTAATTTCCCAATTTCCCAATTCCCAAATTTCCAAAATCCCAAATCCCAAATTTCCCAATCCCAAATAATTTCCCAATTATTATACCCCTAACCCAATGTCAGTCAAACTCTTGCTCTTCCGTGAGTCTCACTCTTATAGAGGAAGCAAAAACACTGAGATCAGGAAGTCTTTTTTACACCAATGCCTGAAATTGTTTTTGGTTCACGAGTTATCAAGTGACCACTATATTCGTCGTGTGTGTGTGTGTGCGTGTGCGTGTGCGTGTGTGTGTGTGTGTGTGTGTGTGTGTGTGTGTGTGTCCGCAGCATAACTACCCGATGATATCATCCGATCTTGATGAAACTTGGGTGGGAGGTTGATATCATGATCTAGTTGTGTCCTGCCTGGAGTGGGCGTATTGCGCCCATTGTGGGCGGAGCCAAGCCCAAAAAAGATGTCTTTTTAGGGGGTAATCGAGTTCAAGCTACATCTTCTCCGAGGGGGTTGGTGGAATCTGACAGGGGTTTCGATATTTGGTGAGGCCCATGTCATGTGTCTAGCCCCACGGAGCTCGATTTTTCATTTTTTCCCCCCAATTTTATTTATTTATTTTTTTTTTTTTCATTTCATTTTTCACCGAATTTTCGGTATTGTGTAGCTAACTAACCTCATAACTGATTATACATTATTTTCTATCTCATTTCAAGGTCAGTAACCTTCGTTTTGACATTTCCAGGCCTGGCCTGTCTGGGCCTGTTTCAGTTATAGTCCGTCCTTTGTCATTGAATACCGCTCGCTCGTGAACCATCGTCGTCTCCTGACTTGTTTTGTTTTTATCTTGCCAAAACGAAGTTTTTGCAAGATGTATTAGTCAGCTTGTATGTTTGTTTGTTTTTTTGTTTGTGGTTAATCATTTTTTTTTCACGTTTAGATCACTCTGTAGACCACAGTTATTATTGGAAACTCCTGTAACTTCGCATATCAGAGTCCTATAGAGATACCCTTCAGCACACAAAATTTTGAAGGTCAAGGTCAAAGGTCAAGGTCACTTTGTGGTCAATCATGGAGGTCGACGAAACACTAATTTTTTGAGTAACTTTGATCGGATCGTCTCCAAACTTCATGGGAATCTAGTATATGGTCCGGCGCTCAGCTGATTAGTTTTTGGTGGCGATCGGCCTTGACCTTCATGGTTAGCGCTGGAGGTCGAAAATTATTGACCCCAAGGTCAAATTTTGAAATCGTAGGTACCATATCGAGTAATACCTCATATGAATGCCCTTGATGAGTGCTTCCCAGATCTGTAAACAGTTTGACGCTATGACGTCATTTGATGACGTCATGACGAAAAAACGGAATTTTCACATTTTGGCAAGATACGGTTCACCCTGTGGGTGACATATGTTTATATATTTGTTACTGATCTGTGATATCCACCTCCCTTTGCACCATGAATACACCCAAGTCAAACAGGCCCAGGTGCTCTCACCTTCACAAAAGCAACTCCATTTGGTGATACGGTGATATAGCCTTGGAGACGACGAAGTAGTTGGACAGGAACCGTGAGGGAAGTGCAGCCAAAAGGGAACTCGGCCATCCTGAAACATGACGTACACAAACTCAGAGAGCATGTTGAGTGTGGACATTTGAGAGTATTTGTTCAGCAAACATATTCAAGTTGCAATCATTTGTGATCACCTTTGACCTGCAGTGAAACCTTGCAGTTTAGTTACACTTGTAAGGACAGGACACCATGGTTCTTCAAATCTGCCACTTCCTCAGACGATTTCTTGGTTTGGATGAGCGTTTGAAGTTACAAATATTAAAGCAACATCTTGGTGGATCTGACATGATTTGATATAAAAACTACTATTTTATGGCCAAGTGTAGGGAAAAGCCCATTTCCCCTTGACTTCTCTGGATCTACAGTCTGAAGGTTGGTTCATCCGCAATCATAAAATTGAATTTGTATAATTGGTTCACGAGTTATGAAGGGACCACAATATTCGTCATGTGTGTGCGTGTGTCTGTGTGTGTGTGTGTGTGTGTGTGTGTGTGTGTGTGTGTGTGTGTCCGCAGCATAACTACCCGATGATATCATCCGATCTTGATGAAACTTGGGTGGGAGGTTGATATCATGATCTAGTTGTGTCCTGCGTAGAGCGGGCGTTTTGCGCCCATTGCGGGCGGAGCCACGCCCAAAAAAAGATGTCTTTTTAGGGGGTAATCGAGTTCAAGCTACATCTTCTCCGAGGGGTTTGGTGAAATCTGACAGGGGTTTCGATATTTGGTTAGGCCAATGTCACGTGTCTAGCCCCACGGAGCTCGATTTTTCATTTTCGCCCCAAGGTCAAGGTCACAAGGTCACAAAATTTAGAAAAGTCGATTTTTTATGGTTTTATTACATTGTTCGCTTCCTGATAGGGTGAAATGTCGTACATGATCTTATATTATCACATACATAATGAAATACAAGTTTTCCAACAAATTTCAGAATCTTCGACCTTGACCTTTGAAGGTCACAAAGGTCAAATTTTCAAAGTTGTCGGAATCGAACAGAATTTTCGGTATTGTGTAGGTAACTAGTTCATAACAGATAATACATTGCTATTTATATATTTTCAATGTCGGTTTTGACCTTTGTCATTGAATACCGCTCGCTCGTGAACCATCGTCGTCTCCTGACTTGTTTTTTTATCCATTTATAGATGCTTCAAAAACTAAAACAAAATGCTGAATCAAATCAAATGTTGCCCAAGTATGGTTTCTGTCTTGGTAGCGTATCTGGGGTAGGGGGTTCAGGTTCGGGGGGAAATCCCAATTCTCTCCATGTAAACGTGTATCGTATAGCGCCACCAGGTGGTATCCGGTATTACAAATCATCTTTTGTCCATATCTATCTATTACTGAGGTTTGGGAGGGAAGAAAAGAGGCCTCTGGTGAGATTTTGCTCATTATTTTGATTTCTCTGTTGATTTGGGCATTTGAGGGTGTGTGGAATACGGAATTAGATGATGTCCAAATTTACAAATGATGTTTTGGTACTTTGATTAGGCATTTAATTAATGTCACGGTACCTTAATGAAGTATTTAATTAATAAACCTGAGTTAGGCATTTTTTTTTTTTTTTTTTTTTGTATACTGAATCGAGGCTCGTGAAAGAGCTAACATTTATTTCACAAACAACTCAACCAGACAAAGTATACAAAAAGAGGGAGCGGAAGACAAGATGGGGAGAGAAAGGGAAGCACACAACCACAACATTTGAGAGCAGGGAGAAGTGTGGGAGGGAGAGGGCTTGGGGGCAGGAGGCGTGGGAAGGTGGGGGGGGGTGGGGGGGGGGGGGGGTGGGAGAAGTATAAAACACAAGGGGGCCGAAATTAGCGGGGATAGAAAAGATCAAGGTTTTGGATGGGGGAGGATAAGAGATGGTGGTGAACAGCTGTTTTAAAGACCTGGAGGGTGGAGTGGGATTGAAGAGAGTGAGGGAGTTTGTTCCAGAGGCGGGAGAAAAGAGGAATGAAGGAGTGAAGGTGAGGAGAAAGTCTTGATTTTGGCAGTTTAACCATAAGAGGGTTGCAGGAAGATCTTGTGCATTTAATTTAAATAATTAATAATATAAATAATAAATAATAAATAAATAATAAATAATAAATAATAATAATGTGCAAGGCATTTAATTAATGTACCTTAATTAGGCATTTAATTAATGTCACGATACCTTAATGAAGCATTTAATTAATAAACCTGAGTTAGGCATTTAATTAATGTACCTTAATTAGGCATTTAATTAATGTACCTGAATTAGGCATTTAATTAATGTACCTTAATTAGGCATTTAATTAATGTACCTTAATTAGGCATTTAACTAATGTACCTTCATTAGGCATTTAATTAACCCTTTGAGTACGGGCTTTTTTTTGGGATAAAAATACCCCCGGTACGGGATTAATTTGGCATTTTGGTACTGAAATGCAACCACATATTCTGAGGGTTAATACGTACCACGTACTCAACCACGTACTCAACCACGTACTGACGATCTATTTATAGGTACAGTCGATGATGTTACGTACACAAAACTTTTTCGCGGGTTGCGGCACTGGACGTCATCCGTACTCAAAGGGTTAATGTACCTTAATTAAGCATTTAATTAATGTACCTTAATTAGGCATTTAATTAATGTCACGGTACATTAATGAGGCATTTAATTAATGTACCGTAATTAGGCATTTGATTAATGTCACAGTACCTTAATGAGACATTTAATTAATGTACATTAATTAGGTATTTAATTAATATACCTTAATTAGGCATTTAACTAATGTACCTTAATTCGGCATTTAATGAATGAACCTCAATAAAAACCAATTAATGTACCTCAATGCGGCATTTAATTAATGTACCTTAATGAGGCATTTAACTAATGTACCTTAATTAGGCAATTAATCAGGCATCCAAGTAATTTATTTATTCGGACATAGTTACAGTAACTATCTGTCATCATCCTTGGAATTTGTTTGTCGGACACAGTTACAGTAACTATCTATCATCATCCTCGTAATTTGTTTGTCAGACCTAGTTACAGTAACTATCGATATCATCATCCAAGTAATTTGTTTGTCGTACATAGTTACAGTAACTATCTATCATCATCCGAGTAATTTGTTTGTCGGACCTAGTTACAGTAACTATCTACATCATCATCCTCGTAATTTGTTTGTCGGACACAGTTACAGTAACTATCTATCATCATCCTAGTAATTTGTTTGTCGGACATAGTTACAGTAATTATTGATATCATCATCCGAGTAATTTGTTTGGCGGACATAGTTACAGTAACTATCTATCATCATCCCAGTAATTTGTTTGTCGGACACAGTTACAGTAACTATCTTTCATCATCTTATGATAATTCACCAAATGTCCGTCCGTCCGAAGGTACCGTAAAAACTGCTGAACCAATCACAACGATATTTTGGGTGGGTAATCCTGGGATCTCCAGGAGTAAAATAGGCTATTTAGTTTCCCCAATTTCAGCTTTGGTCTCCAGCATTCTCAGGTTTGGACTCCCGCATAACATTCGCATTCGAATAAGGTTCATTGTGACGATGCTTTCATTGTGACGATGTTGTTTTCCCGGGTGCTGCACAAACGGCTGCACCGATCGATGCACGGCTGCACCGATCGGACTCGGTGACCTGAGGAATCATAACAGAAAGACCTTTTATAAGGACACTGGTTGAATCCCTGCTTGAGAGAATTCCAACCCCCTCCCCGCCATCACGGCAGTCTCCCCAACTCACAATCCCACGAGATATGCGGAAAGGACGACCCAAAACCAATTATCTTCTTTTTGATTTGTATATAAACATCATTAAAAGTAAATAATGACCTCGGCCAAAGTTCAAACGACGTTTAATCTCGACATGAGAGAATTCCACATAGCTATTTGGGCGGTGTATACGCTAACAGATCGCTGTCTCCATCGATCTTGCCAAGGCCGTAACAGCTATCTGCTCAAAATCCTTTTAACTGTTGATTTGGTAGTTTTTACAATGAAGGAAACATTAACAATGTTGTTAAAAGTTTATTTCATGATTAATTTGTGAATGGAGATATGTTGTTTGGAATGAAAAAAGAGATATCGAGTTCAAGTAAATGACGACATGCCGTGATGGTTTCGACTTTCTGAACGTGAACTTCGCGGATCACCATATCCAGATTCGCCACGGACCCACGATTGATGTTTCTATGCGTGAACGTACCCGTTTGTTTGCAAACCGGTACGTTTTTCATGGAAGTCCTTCACAAACTTGCTGTCCATGTCTGATGTGTGACTGAAGGTGCTACAGGAATGTGGAATTTATTGGTTTCATGCTTTAGCATTCGCCGTTTCTGCATTGCCTGCTTGCTTCTGGCCTCCCACCCGTGCATAGCAAGGGTATCTCACTTGTCCTCTTAATTTGTTTGTCAGACACAGTTGCAGTAACTATATTTCATCATCCTTGTAATTTGTTTGTCGGACATAGTTACAGTAACTATCTGTCGTCATCCACTAATTTGTTTGTTGGACATAGTTACAGTAACTATCTGTCGTCATCCATTAATTTGTTTGTTTGACATAATTACAGTAACTATCTGTCGTCATCCACTAATTTGTTTGTTGGACATAGTTACAGCAACTATCTGTCGCCATCCTAGTAATTTGTTTGTCGAACACAGTTGCAGTAACTATCTTTCATCATCCTTGCAATTTGTTTGTCGGACATAGTTACAGTAACTATCTATATCATCATCCGAGTAATTTGTTTGTTGGACATAGTTACAGTAACTATCTATAATCATCCTTGTAATTTGTTTGTCGGACATAGTTACAGAAACTGTCATCATCCCAGTAATTTGTTTGTCGGACACAGTTACAGTAACTATCTATCATCATCCGAGTAATTTATTTGTTGGACACAGTTACAGTAACTATCTATCATCATCTTTGTAATTTGTTTGTCGGACATAGTTCCAGTAACTATCTATCATCATCCTAGTAATTTGTTTGTCGGACAGTTACAGTAACTATCTATCATCATCCGAGTAATTTGTTTGTTGGACACAGTTACAGTAACTATCTATCATCATCCTAGTAATTTGTTTGTTGGACACAGTTACAGTTACTATCTATCATCATCTTTGTAATTTGTTTGTCAGACATAGGTACAGTAACTATCTATCATCATCCGAGTAATTTGTTTGTCGGACATAGTTGCAGTTACTATCTGTCGCCATCCTAGTAATTTGTTTGTCAGACATAGTTACAGTAACTATCTTTCATCATCCTTGTAATTTGTTTGTTGGACATAGTTACAGTAACTATCTATCATCATCCGAGTAATTTGTTTGTCGGACACAGTTACAGTAACTATCTATCATCATCCTTGTAATTTGTTTGTCGTACATAGTCACAGTAACTATCTATCATCATCCTAGTAATTTGTTTGTCGTACTTAGTTACAGTAACTATCTGTCGTCATCCTAGTAGTTTGTTTGTTGTACTTAGTTACAGTAACTACCTGTCATCATCCTCGTAATTTGTTTGTCAGACATAGTTACAGTAACTATCTATCATCATCATTGTAATTTGTTTGTCGGACATAGCTACAGTAACGATCCATCATCATCCTCGTAATTTGTTTGTCAGACACAGTTACAGTAACTATCTGTCGTCATCCACTAATTTGTTTGTTTGACATTGTTACAGTAACTATCTATCATCATCTTACTATAATTCACCAAATGTCCGTCTGTCTGTTCGAAGTTACCGTAAAAACTGCTGAACCGATCGCAGAGATATTTTGGGTGGGTAATCCTGGGACCCCTGGGAGTAAAATAGGCTATTTAGTTTTCCCAATTTCAGCTTTGGTCTCCAGCATTCTCAGGTTTGGACTCCCGCATAACGTTCATTGTGACGATGTTCTCATTCTGACGATGTTGTGACGATGTATGTGTTCATGGTAGTGTTTGACGTGACGGTGTGAACGTAATTTCGTAATGTTTTTCGTTTCGTAATCCTTTAATGAACGTTTAATGTTTAATGAACGTTTAATGCCCTTAGATGTCTGGGGCCACACGCGCGCTACACTGGACGGGCCAGCGTGTACCTTGCCCTTCGCCGTCAGGCTCGGGTAAACCGCTGAGCCCCATCTTTGATGGGGCCTGGGGCTTGAGACAATGTCCCATTGTCCCATTAACGAGGAATTGCCAGTAAGCGCGAGTCATCAGCTCGCGTTGATTAAGTCCCTGCCCTTTGTACACACCGCCCGTCGCCGCACAAACATCACAATGAAACACAATCACAATTCACATATTCGTGCAATTCGAGAAAAGGAACTTTTATCAGCAATGTCGTCTATCCTGAAGTTCTAAGCTGAAGAAGAAGTACAAAATCATTCAATTCTTTTCCCGAAAGAAAAGCGTACAGTTGATATCACGATTTGAAACACGATGGAATAATATTTACCGATATGAACAGTGATGTGGCTTTTATTGAAATTCTAAAGATACTGTTTAGATTTTGATGATTTACGTGTGATATGATTTGACGGATGTTTATATGAATCGTTTAAAAAAAAAAAATTCTGCCTTCAATTTCTGATATTTTGCCTTTTCATTTCGGCTTCCCAATTGAAGCCCCGCCCGTAGGGCGGGTACCGTTGCTAGTCCGAGTAATTTGTTTGTCGTACATAGTTACAGTAACTATCGGTATCATCATCCTAGTAATTTGTTTGTCGGACACAGTTACAGTAACTATCTATCATCATCCGAGTAATTTGTTTGTTGGACATAGTCACAGCAACTACCTGTCGCCATCCTCGCAATTTGTTTGTCGGACATAGTTACAGTAACTATCTGTCGCCATCCGAGCATTTTGTTTGTCGGACATAGTTATAGTAACTATCACCATCCCAGTAATTTGTTTGTCGGACACAGTTACAATAATGATCTATCATCGTCTTCGTAATTTGTTTGTCGGACATAGTTGCAGTAACTATATTTCAATATTTCATCATCATAGTAATTTGTTTGTCGGATATAGTTACAGTAACTACCTGTCGTCATCGACTAATTTGTTTGTTGGACATAGTTACAGTAACTATATTTCATCATCCTCGTAATTTGTTTGTCGGACAGTTACAGTAACGATCTATCATCATCCTGCTAATTTGTTTGTCAGACACAGTCACAGTAACTACCTGTCGTCATCGACTAATTTGTTTGTTGGACATAGTTACAGTAACTATCTTTCATCATCCTTGTAATTTGTTTGTCGGACACAGTTACAGTAACTATCTTTCATCATCCTTGTAAATTGTTTGTTGGACACAGTTACAGTAACTATCTATCATCATCCCAGTAATTTGTTTGTTGGACACAGTTACAGTAACTTTCTATCATCATCCCAGTAATTTGTTTGTCGGACACAGTTACAGTAACTATCTGTCGTCATCGACTAATTTGTTTGTCGGACACAGTTACAGTAACTATCTGTCGTCATCGACTAATTTGTTTGTCGGACACAGTTACAGTAACTATCTGTCGTCATCGACTAATTTGTTTGTCGGACACAGTTACAGCAACTATCTGTCGTCATCCACTAATTTGTTTGTCGGACACAGTTACAGTAACTATCTGTCGTCATCCACTAATTTGTTTGTCGGACACAGTTACAGTAACTATCTGTCACCATCCTAGTAATTTGTTTGTCAGACACAGTTACAGTAACTATCTGTCGTCATCGACTAATTTGTTTGTTGGACATAGTTACAGTAACTATCTGTCGTCATCCACTAATTTGTTTGTCGGACACAGTTACAGTAACTATCTGTCGCCATCCTAGTAATTTGTTTGTCGGACACAGTTACAGTAACTATCTTTCATCATCCTTGTAATTTGTTTGTCGGACACAGTTACAGTAACTATCTTTCATCATCCTTGTAATTTGTTTGTCGGACACAGTTACAGTGACTATCTATCATCATCTTTGTAATTTGTTTGTCGGACATAGTTACAGTAACTATCTATCATCATCCGAGTAATTTGTTTGTTGGACACAGTTACAGTAACTATCTATCATCATCCTTGTAATTTGTTTGTCGGACACAGTTACAGTAACTATCTGTCGTCATCCACTAATTTGTTTGTTGGACATGGTTACAGTAACGATCTATCATCATCCTAGTAATTTGTTTGTCGGACACAGTTACAGTAACTATCTGTCGTCATCCACTAATTTGTTTGTCGGACATAGTTACAGTGACGATCTATCATCATCCTGCTAATTTGTTTGTCGGACATAGTTACAGTAACTATATTTCATCATCCTCGTAATTTGTTTGTTGGACATAGTTACAGTAACGATCTATCATCATCCTAGTAATTTGTTTGTCGGACATAGTTACAGTAACTATATTTCATCATCCGAGTAATTTGTTTGTCGGACATAGTTACAGTAACTATATTTCATCATCCTCGTAATTTGTTTGTCGGACATAGTTACAGTAACGATCTCTCATCATCCTCGTAATTTGTTTGTCGGACATAGTTACAGAAACTATCTATCATCATCCTAGTAATTTGTTTGTCGGACATAGTTACAGTAACTATATTTCATCATCCTCGTAATTTGTTTGTCGGACATAGTTACAGTAACGATCTATCATCATCCTGCTAATTTGTTTGTCGGACACAGTTACTGTAACTACCTGTCGTCATCGACTAATTTGTTTGTTGGACATAGTTACAGTAATGATCTATCATCATCCAAGTAATTTGTTTGTCGGACACAGTTACAGTAACTATCTGTCGTCATCCACTAATTTGTTTGTGGGACATAGTTACAGTAACGATCTATCATCATCCTGGTAATTTGTTTGTCGGACACAGTTACAGTAACGATCTATCATCATCCTGGTAATTTGTTTGTCGGACATAGTTACAGTAACTACCTGTCGTCATCGACTAATTTGTTTGTTGGACATAGTTACAGTAACTACCTGTCGTCATCGACTAATTTGTTTGTCGGACATAGTCACAGTAACTATCTGTCGTCATCCACTAATTTGTTTGTTGGACATAGTTACAGTAACGATCTATCATCATACTAGTAATTTGTTTGTCGGACACAGTTACAGTAACTATCTGTCGTCATCCACTAATTTGTTTGTCGGACAAAGTTACAGTGACGATCTATCATCATCCTGCTAATTTGTTTGTCGGACATAGTTACAGTAACTATATTTCATCATCCTCGTAATTTGTTTGTTGGACATAGTTACAGTAACGATCTATCATCATCCTAGTAATTTGTTTGTCGGACATAGTTACAGTAACTATATTTCATCATCCGAGTAATTTGTTTGTCGGACATAGTTACAGTAACTATATTTCATCATCCTCGTAATTTGTTTGTCGGACATAGTTACAGTAACGATCTCTCATCATCCTAGTAATTTGTTTGTCGGACATAGTTACAGAAACTATCTATCATCATCCTAGTAATTTGTTTGTCGGACATAGTTACAGTAACTATATTTCATCATCCTCGTAATTTGTTTGTCGGACATAGTTACAGTAACGATCTATCATCATCCTGCTAATTTGTTTGTCGGACACAGTTACAGTAACTACCTGTCGTCATCGACTAATTTGTTTGTTGGACATAGTTACAGTAACGATCTATCATCATCCAAGTAATTTGTTTGTCGGACACAGTTACAGTAACTATCTGTCGTCATCCACTAATTTGTTTGTGGGACATAGTTACAGTAACGATCTATCATCATCCTGGTAATTTGTTTGTCGGACACAGTTACAGTAACGATCTATCGTCATCCTCGTAATTTGTTTGTCGGACACAGTTACAGTAACTACCTGTCGTCATCGACTAATTTGTTTGTCGGACATAGTCACAGTAACTATCTGTCGTCATCGACTAATTTGTTTGTCAGACATAGTCACAGTAACTACCTGTCGTCATCGACTAATTTGTTTGTCGGACATAGTTACAGTACCGATCTGTCGCCATCCTATGGATTGGTCGATCGGTCAATTATTTCATTTTCACCACCAGCAACGATTCCTTCGACAGCCGACGAAGACAGCAATTTATTACTCATGGTGTTGAAAATGAATCGAAACAGGTGTTTGTACCACATACATGTACGTATGTATTTTTGAAGTTGCGTCTTAGTTTAGTGTTTGTCTGTAACAAACTGTTGACGTTGGCCTTTGATATTGAAATAAAACCCACTATTTACATGAGGAAGATAACACATTTATTTTAAGTAATAAAAGACATATAATGTTCATAATTTCCATGCGTGTGGGTAGGGTTGGAAAAAGATTGCTAACACAGAGAAGGCTGAGAGTGAAAGAAAACTATCATACATTTTCAATACCTTGGGACATATACCTTGTCAAAAATCATATATCGCATTACCCCTCCTGGATGGTACTGAGCACCCCTCCTGGCCCATGTCTGACTAATAGGCAAGATTTTTGTTCCAAACAATTCCCAAACCCAATTTAAACCTAAATTTAGACACCAAATTCATCCTCCTATATCTATTAGTACAGAAGTTTTCAATCCATTCCCGATATCGAGTTATCAGTTAAATTTCATTAAATGCCGAATTAAGACACCAAAACATAATTTGTAAGATGGACGGCGTCCAATTCCGTATTCTACACACCATAAACTACCCAAATCAATAGACAAATCTATATAATCAGCAAAATCGAGCCATAGTACATGGCCAACTTCACTATATATTCAATTTCTAGCTGTATCATATATAACTAGAACGGCACTCTTTGACATCACAACGTCGATCGATGTGCCTCCACCCACATTATTACATCATTGTCATATTTGTACCAAGTTTGCTTTAAATCCAATCAGCTATTCTGAAGTTATCAAATTTTTACCTGACATGACCTCTGACCTTTGATCTGTTGATGCCACAATCCAATCGGTTCATCTTTGCATCATACACACGAATACCAAGTTTGTTGAAAATCCCATCACTGGCTCATGGATGGGTTCATGGTTCACACATGCAAATATGCAAACACGTAACACACGGACAATCTTACATGCATACATACACATTACACATGCACAATTTGACATGCACACGTGGACACACAGTACACACGTGCAGTCTGACATTTATACATACACACACGCACAATTTGACATGCATACATGTACACAAATTACACAGGTACACATGTTACACATGTACACAAATTACACATGTACACATATTACACATGTACACAAATTACACATGTACACAAATTACAAATGTACACATATTACACATGTACACAAATTACACATGTACACAAATTACACATGTACACAAATTACACATGTACACATATTACACATGTACACAAATTACACATGTACACAAATTACACATGTACACATTACACATGTACACAAATTACACATGTACACAAATTACGCATGTACACATATTACACATGTACACAAATTACACATGTACACAAATTACACATGTACACATTACACATGTACACAAATTACACGTACACAAATTACATATGTACACATATTACACATGTACACAAATTACACATGTACACAAATTACACATGTACACATATTACACATGTACACAAATTACACATGTACACAAATTACACATGTACACAAATTACACATTACACGTACACAAATTACACATATACACATATTACACATGTACACAAATTACACATGTTCACAAATTACACATGTACACATATTACACATGTACACAAATTACACATGTACACATGTACACATATTACACGTACACAAATTACACATGTACACATATTACACATGTACACAAATTACACATGTACACATATTACACATGTACACAAATTACACATGTACACAAATTACACATGTACACATATTACACATGTACACAAATTACACATGTATACAAATTACACATGTACACAAATTACACATGTACACAAATTACACATGTACACATTACACATGTACACAAATTACACATGTACACAAATTACACATGTACACATATTACACATGTACACAAATTACACATGTACACAACTTACACATGTACACATATTACACATGTACACAAATTACACATGTACACAAATGACACATGCACACATTACACATGTACACAAATTACACATGTACACAAATTACACATGTACACATATTACACATGTACACAAATTACACATGTACACAAATTACACATGTACACATTACACATGTACACAAATTACACATGTACACAAATTACACATGTACACAAATTACACATGTACACAAATTACACATGTACACATATTACACATGTACACATATTACACATGTACACAAATTACACATGTACACATATTACACATGTACACAAATTACACATGTACACAAATTACACATGTACACATATTACACATGTACACATATTACACATGTACACATATTACACATGTACACAAATTACACATGTACACATATTACACATGTACACAAATTACACATGTACACAAATTACACATGTACACAAATTACACATGTACACATATTACACATGTACACAAATTACACATGTACACAAATTACACCTGTACACATATTACACATGTACACAAATTACACATGTACACAAATTACACATGTACACATATTACACATGTACACAAATTACACATATTACACATGTACAGTCTCGCAAACACGCTTACAGTGCACCTCATTAATCGTTGGTGTAAACAAGCGTTCCTACATTCCAAGGTGCTCAATGCGACCGAGGCAAGTGGAGAAACAATAGTTGTACGCAATGATGATGGAGGGATACAGAGACTGGAAATCCAACACGAGGACAGGGCTCGTATACAGACGAGACTCCGGCTCCATGATGAGCGGCACGCACTCAGGAGCGCGCTGCTTCGCCCGCTGGACCACGCTGGGAGATACCGAAACAAGGTTCCGGGCCTTAGCTGCTCGAAGCATCATGGACTCCACACGGTACTGCCGGAGACAGCAAAGTCAGGATGAATAAAAAAAAATTACCTTACCCTATTGACATTCCCACCTGTGCACAGAATGCATGCTGGGACCTCAGGTTCAAATCCCATATGGTATGTTGATTTATCCGTCATCTCCTAATGTCTATATAATTAATTAATAATTTATGTGAAAGTACACCAATGCATTCTGATGTCCATGACCTATAGGTGAGGGAAGTACAAGGTCCTATGTGGGCCGATTAACACTGCAGGAGGACAAAAAAAGTTCATTTAATTTTCACAGGATTATTCAAATAAGACACGTCTACACGACCACCACAGTCAGGATAACTCACGTCACTATCACCACAATTATAAATGGCATGTCCACACCACAATTACTAGAACGGCACTCTGGAGAGCATCCACCTGGTTGGCCATATCACTCAATCGTGAAGAATTACTTTAAAAATTCGACGAGATGGATCCGGATTCGGATCTTCACCAAAATTGAATCGATTCTTCCTCCTCACGCACACAACCTGTCCAACACGTTTCGTCCAAATCAGTCCATAACCTTTTGAGATATCCTGCGATGTATCGATTTTGGCCCTATCTCCCAATGGTGAAGCATTGCTTAAAATTTTAATAACTCTCATATCTGAATCCATATTCAGACCATCACCAAAATTGAATCGATTCTTCGTTGTCACACACACCACCTGTCCACGAAATTTCGTCCAAATCAGTCCATAACTCTTTGAGATATCCTGCTATATGTTGGTTTCAGCCACATCACTCAATGGTGAAGAATCACATTAAAATGTAATAATTCTCATATCCGAATCCATATTGAGATCTTCATCAAAATCTAATCTATTTGTCCTTGTCACACACGAACCCGATCGAAGCAAGGGTGGAAATCACTCCATTTATGACGACGAAACGTCTGATGCCCGAAGTGGAGATCGGTTTCTGAGGTTTGGGACGTGGAATGTAGGGACAATGACAGGGAGATCAGGAGAAGTGGTGGAAGTATTGGTCAGAAGAAGAGTGGACATGTGTTGTGTGCAGGAGACGAGATGGAAGGGAAGTGGTGTGAGAATGGTGAAGGGTAGGCAGGGACAGAAATACAAGTTTGTGTGGCAAGGGTGCCCGGAGGGCGTGAATGGTGTTGGTGTCCTGTTTTCTGAGGAGTTTGTAGACAGTGTGGTGAGTGTGACTAGAGTGTGTGACAGGTTGATGATGGTGAAAATGATGATAGGAAATCTCTTGGTGAACGTCATCTCGGGATATGCTCCGCAGGTTGGTCGGAGCGATGAAGAGTAGGACAAGTTCTGGTGTGCGATAGAGAAGCTGATGGAAAACGTGAAAGATGAGGAAGTTGTTGTGGTAGGAGGAGACCGAAATGGACATGTGGGAACGAGTATGGACGGTTTTGAGGGAGTTCATGGGGGTTACGGATATGGTGAGAAATGGAGAAGGTGAAAGGATTTTGGAGTTTGCTGATGGAGCTGATTTGTTGATTTGTAATACTCGGTTCCAGAAAGGGGATAATAAGCTTATTACATACACGTCAGGTGGGTCGACGACAACCGTTGACTACCTGCTGGTGCGTAGGCGAGATAGGGGGCACCTCCGGGACACAAAGGTGATCCCGGGGGAGGAGGCTGTTTCACAGCACCACTTGGTTGTCTGCGACATAAGGGTGAAAGGTGCGAGGAGAGCTCGGCGGTGAAGTGCCAACCGAGAATGAAGGTGTGGAGGTTGAAAGAGGTGACAGTAACGGAGGCATTAAAAGAGAGGCTGAGTCGGGTAGAGGATGATGTGGTTGAGCTTGAAAGTGGTTGGATGTCAATGAAAGATAGTCTGTTGGGAGCCGTTGGTGAGGTATGTGGATGGACAAAAGGACCACCGAGGCACTCGGAAACATGGTGGTGGGATGATGAAGTTGGAAAGAGGATTGACGAGAAGAGGAAGAAGTTCAAGGAGTGGCAGAAGGCGAAGGGTACGGGAGCAGAAAAAGCAGAGCATGAAAGTTATAAGGCAGCCAAGAAGGCTGCAAAGAAAGAGGTAGCAAAGGCACAGGAGGCATGTAGGAAAATGTTCGGAGAACGCTTGGTTTGGAAGAGGGTCAGAGAGCGGTATTCAGGATTGCAAAGCAGATAGCGAAAGAGAGGTGTGATGTGATGGGGGTGACTTGCTTGAAGGATGAAGTGGAACAAATCGTTGTGGGCCCAGATGGAATTAAAGGAAGATGGAAAAGATATATGGAAATACTGTTGAATGCAGAGAATGAATGGGATGGCAACATAGAAAGTAACCCAGTTTTAGGACCGGCAGAGAAGATAACCTGAGAAGGAAGTTGAGGAAGCAATAAAAGCAATGAAGAGTAGAAAAGCATTTCTACCCCCACAAATTCAACCCAGATCCACCTTGTTTGAAATTCCAACTTCTTTCCTGGAAGTCCCGGCAGTGTCCATATGTTTTATACCTCTCCCACCCCCAATTCCCATGCCTCCCCCCCACCAAAGCCCTCTCCCTCCCACAGATCTCTCGATGTCCCTGCTCTCAGATGTTGTGTTTGTGTTCCTCCCCCTCTCGCCCCATCTTGTCTACCGCTCCCCATGTTATATGTTTTATGTGTCGGTTTGTCTTTCTGTGTGATTAATGTTTGCTCTTTCACGAGCCTCGATCTTATATACAAAAAAAAAAAAAAAAGCCGGAGGGCCGACGGGAGTTGTGGGAGATATGTTGAAGGCAGCAGGAAGTTGGGGTGTGAAGAGAATGACAGAGACCTGCAATCTGGTGGTGAAAGAAGGCCGCATTCCAGTGGATTGGGAACTGAGTACCCTCGTCCCTCTATACAAGGGGAAAGGTGACCCTCTGGACTGTGGCTTGTATCGAACGACAAAGTTATTGGAGCATGGAATAACGGTATTGGAAAGGGTGTTGGATAGGAGGATAAGGAAGAAAGTGAAGATCGACGAAATGCAGTTTGGATTTATGCCAGGAAGAGGAACGACAGACGCGCTTTTTATTGTAAGGCAGTTGCAGGAGAAGTACATGGAGAAGAGGAAGAAGTTGTTTCTTGGGTTTGTTGATCTGGAGAAAGCATTCGATAGGGTTCCACGCGAAGTAGTGACATGGGCATTGAGGAAGTTAGTAGTGGAAGAATGGTTGATCAGAGTAGTGATGGCAATGTACAAAAGAGCGCGCACGCCGCACAGCTGTAAGGACGAAGGACGGGAACAGTGGTGAGTTTGAGGTGAAGGTGGGAGTGCATCAGGGGTCGGTATTAAGTCCACTACTATTTGTAGCTGTGATGGAGGTGCTGGCTCGGAATGTAAAGGAGGGTTTACCGTGGGAGCTGTTGTATGCAGATGATCTGGTGTTGATTGCGGAAAGTATGGATGGACTGAAGGAAAAGATGAACAAGTGGAAGGAATGTATGGAGGCAAAACGTCTGAAGGTGAATATCGGAAAAACGAAGGTGATGGCAAGTGGTAAAGCATGTGGTGAGGTGGAAAGAACTGGGAAGTGGCCGTGTGCTGTGTGCAGGAAGGGTGTCGGAGTGAACTCCATTCAATGTAGAATGTGCGCTGCGTGGGTTCATCAAAAATGTAGTGGTCTGAGAGGGTCATTAACGAGTGTGGCAGCTACATTAAAATGTAAGGTGTGCACAGAGGGATCTGCAGGAGGAAATGTTGAGTTGGATCTTGGAGATGGCATGAAGCTGGAAGGTGTGAAAATATTTTGCTACCTCGGAGACATGCTGAATGGAGAAGGTGGATCAGACTCGGCAACGGTTGCTGGAGTGAGATGTGCATGGAAGAAGTTTCGGGAACTGAGTGGCGTGCTGATGAGGAGGGGAGTGTCGTTGAAGCTGAAGGGAAAGGTGTATGCTGCATGTGTGAGAAGTGTTATGATTTATGGGAGCGAGACATGGGTAATGAACGTAGAGCAGCAACGAAGGCTGGAAAGGGTGGAAATGTGAATGGTTCGGTGGATGTGCGGAGTATCGTTGAGAGAGAGGAAGACAAATGATGAATTGCGAAAGATGATGGGAATAGAGCCTGTGATGGATGCTGTGAAGAGGAACAGGTTGAGATGGTTTGGTCATGTGTTGAGGAAGGATGAAAGTGACCGGTTGAGAAGAGTGATGGAAATGAATGTAGAAGGAAGTAGAGGACGGGGAAGACCGAGAAAGACTTGGCTAAAGATGGTGGAAGAAGAAATGCGGGCAAGGGGGTTAACAAGGGGAGATGCAGATAATAGGGCAAACTGGAGAAGATTGTCATGGGGACTGCAAGGCTAACCCCCGCTCTAGCAGGGAAAATGGCCTTTAATATGCCTGTTGGTTGCTATTGTTCATTGATATTACTTATTACTCCTTGATATGACTTATTACTCATTGATATTACTTATTACTCATTGGTATTACTTATTACTCATTGATATTACTTATTACTCATTGATGTTACTGATTACTCATTAGTTGCTATTACTCATTGATATTACTTATTTCTCATTGATATTACTGATTACTCATTGGTTACTGTTACTCATTGATATTATTTATTATTCATTGGTTGCTATTACTCATTGACATTACTTATTACTCATTGGTTGCTATTACTCATTGATGTTACTTATTACTCATTGGTTGCTATTGCTCATTGATGTTACTTATTACTCATTGGTTGCTATTGCTCATTGATATTACTTATTACTCATTGGTTGCTTTTGCTCATTGATATTACTTATTACTCATTTGTTGCTATTGCTCATTGATATTACTTATTACTCATTGGTTGCTATTGCTCATTGATATTACTTATTACTCATTTGGTTGTTCTTGCTCATTGATATTACTTATTACTCATTGGTTGCTATTGCTCATTGATATTACTTATTACTCATTGGTTGCTATTACTCATTGATATTACTTATTACTCATTGGTTGCTTTTGCTCATTGATGTTACTTATTACTCATTGGTTGCTATTGCTCATTGATATTACTTATTACTCATTGGTTGTTATTGCTCATTGATATTACTTATTACTCATTGGTTGCTTTTGCTCATTGACATTACTGATTACTCATTGGTTGCTATTACTCTTTGACATTACTTATTACTCATTGGTTGTTATTGCTCATTGATATTACTTATTACTCATTGGTTGCTATTGTTCATTGATATTACTTACTACTCATTGATGTTACTGATTACTCATTGGTTGCTATTACTCATTGACATTACTGATCACGCATTGGTTGCTATTACTCATTGACATTACTTTTTACTCATTGGTTGTTATTGCTCATTGATATTACTTATTACTCATTGGTTGCTATTGTTCATTGATATTACTTATTACTCATTGATGTTACTGATTACTCATTGGTTGCTATTACTCATTGACATTACTGATCACGCATTGGTTGCTATTACTCATTGACATTACTTATTACTCATTGGTTGCTATTACTCATTGACATTACTTATTACTCATTGGTTGTTATTGCTCATTGATATTACTCATTGGTTGCTATTGTTCATTGATATTACTTATTACTCATTGATGTTACTGATTACTCATTGGTTGCTATTACTCATTGACATTACTTATTACTCATTGGTTGTTATTGCTCATTGATATTACTTATTACTCATTGGTTGCTATTGTTCATTGATATTAATTATTACTCATTGATGTTACTGATTACTCATTAGCTGCTATTGCTCATTACAAGGCCTGTTTGATTAACAGTCATTCTTTTTTTTTTAGTTTGCTGGTTATTACCTGAGAACCACGGGTAAGTACGTGATAAAACTGGATGCCAAAAAGTCGTGCCAGTTCACTGGTTCTTCCAACCAAATCAAGATTGTGCAGCAACTGCAGACTGCCGCACACCCTGCACCGCAGATACTCCAGCACCTTCCACCTGCTGCATCACCCAGCAGAGCCAACACAACGACTCAGAAACAATCAGCATGAGTAATAACAAGGTTTAGATTAGTCAGCACCACTCAAGCACCGTTTTGTACAAATGTGTATGAGCGGTACCTGAGCAAGCTCGGTGTGTTCCACCACAAAGTGAGTTGGCAGAATGAGTAGTGCGGTAAACGTTGGTGCAGTACATGGAAAGCAACGTTTTCGAAAGAGTACACACGAAGTGCCACCTGCCAGGTACAGATGGGCACTCAAAGCCAGGGCCATTGGGTGAACGCTATACCGGTGGGTCAAACCTACACGTAATAATAATTGTACCTCAGTCTTCATCATCCTCCAGACATTGAGGACGATGCGGCCCACGATATGTATCTCGGACATGCTCTCTGCTCCAAACTCATCCTGCTCTCGTGAAAAGTGGTTCTCTTTGCTGCTCTCTACGTGTACATGGTGAGATCATGGAGTGAAGAGGATGGAGAATGGAAAAACATATTTTGGTGTGAAGTAGCCAAACAATAATAATAATAATAATAATAATAATATTAATATTAATTAATCCTCTTATGAATCATGCTGCAGAGGTATCTTGGATTGATGGATAATTTCATTGGAGCTGCAGGTTCAGATTTTAAATAAATCTCTGAATATCAGTAAATATGTTTCATGTGTCATGCTTTGATTAAAAAAAAACAACCTTCCAAAGATTCATGCGCTGTGTAATCGTTTTGAAAAGGGGATAAGGAGTACCTCTATCCCCAAGATACCCCACCCAAAATTCCAAATACCTGGGTCTGCCGATGTGAGCTACCTTTTTGTTAAACATGGTACAAACCTATCGCTGCCCTGACAACTATGTCCGAGGTTTCTGGCTGCTCTCGGTCCACAGGCTAAAGAAAATACTGTACCGGTGGTGCTCATGTGGCGATTGTGGGGCAGTGAGCAATCGCTGCGGTCGCGACAGTGCCCGGGGTCTTCGACGGGTGCTCACTAACCCGCTAGGCGAGAGATCTTTTGACAGAAGTCCAAGCCCAGCACAGCCGCTCGCTCCAGCAGGAAACCCCAGGAGGTCGTTTGCACTTCATACCCCAAAAGGATATCTGGGTCGAACCTGCACGAGGTGACGAGGAGCAAGTAGATACGAGACAAAATAAAACAAAGGGTAAGAGTTACCATTTTTAGGGTAACATTAGAGATTGACAGTCATGTTGACAATGGGGAGACAGTGAGCAGCAATGGACGAAATGATTCCACTGAACAGACCATTATCGGTGACTGGACCGAAACAAGTCACGAGGCAAAGAGACACAGAGGGTCATTATTTACACTCTTGGGATCTTATCACTTGGCTTTTGGCAGAAAAAGTCAATTTTAATTTCATACCTGGCCTGGTATATAATATATAGGCGTCAGGAAGGGCATCCGGCCATAAAAACATTGCCTCAAACAGGGAACCATGATTGTCATGGGGCCCGCAAGGCTAACCCCCGCTCTAGCGGGGAAAAGTGGCCTTAAAGCGATCATTCATATTCATTCATTCCTGGTATATAATATACACAACCTTCAGAAAGTATTCATACCCCTTGACTTTTTTCACATTTTGTTGTTACAATCTGAATTTAAAATGGATTCAATTGAGTTTTTTGTCACCAATTTACACTTGACACCCCAAAATGTCAAAGTGGAATTTTAATGGCGTACCACGTAGGGCAGAACCGTCTGAAACAGGGTTCGTCTGCCTGTATGTATGTTTTTCCCTCACAAACGTCCGCCAATCAGAGCTGAGAATCTAGTTTATTATTACGACAGCCTGGTGTTGGCTTAGCGGTTAGGGCGCCGACGCGGGATCCTAGGATCCTGGGTTCGAATCCCGGTCGATCGTTGCATTAACGCCAGGGGGGTTGACTCAGCCCGTCATCCTTCTGAGGTCCGCAAATTGAGTACCAGTTCACTGGTAATTGTTCGGGCACTGCATCAGTGGCACACAAGCGTTCCAGAGAAATGATGCAACCAGAAGCCACAGGCTGCATATGAAAACAACAACATTATTACTAGGCATGCCTCCTGTGGCTACACTTACGGGTCCAATCAAAAGACGGCAGGTTGTACCTCACAAACATATTACATGTATATCTATGAATGTGAACGAGGATGTAAAATGAAGTAAAACACGTGAAAAAAGGATCTTTTCAAACGCTCAATTTTTATCCTGTCTGTGGTTGTTGTTGTTGTTGTTGTTTGTGGGCCAATTCCGTGTAGTTTTATATATTTTTCTATTGCTTCGCAAAATATCCCTACTGTATATATAATTTTGTATGCTGTTCCATGTCCTTATAAAGGGTTTCTTCTGTCGTAGAATAATAAATGTTTCCATTCAAACTGCTGTATGAATAAAACATTGGCGTTTCTTCTTCAAACCCGCAAAGAGGTTTTTCAAATTTGCAAATTCGTGATGAAACAAACGATTTATTTTACGGTTTAGATATTTGGTAAGTGTGTTTACAGTGTTTGTCTGTCCGTGTGTATGTATGTGCTCACGTATTTATCCCACATACTGGGTGCGTTTTATAGCCGATAATTACGCTTCTGAAAGGTAAAATGTAACGACATTTGTCAGTTATGTTTCTTTCAACACCCTTTAGGGAACGTTCATATATTACGTCATATACCTGGGAGGGAGGGAGGGAGGGAGGGAGGGGGGGGGGGGGAGATTATCACATTTGATGATTGGGGGAGCTGAAATTATGACAAAAGGGTGATGATATATAATGGAGTGGGTGGGGGGATCTGCCCCCACACCAGTTGCCGTGACAAGTTGAGGGACAAAAAGGGGACAAAGCTGGAAAACCTGAAGGTCATTATTGTGGATGAGTACAGCATGATAAAAGCTGATATGCTGTACCAGTTACACCTGAGACTCCAAGAATTGAAGCAGGTTCATGACCAATCATTTGGTAGGTGTGCGGTGTTCCTCCTTGGTAGGTGTGCGGTGTTCCTCCTTGGTCGGTGTGCGGTGTTCCTCCTTGGTGACATTCTCTAGTTGAGACCAGTCCAGGCTCGTTACATCTTCCAGGAGCCTCGGTGTGAACAATTCCATTTAGTCACATGATTGATCCTCTGTGGAGGAAGTTTGAAGGAGTCAACGTGGTTCAAAACCACAGACAAGAGGAGGACCGTCCTTATGCTGACGTCCTTAACAGAATTAGAGTGGGACAGATGACTGAGGACGACCTGAAAATGTTGGAGGAAAGAGTGAGGAGTACGAATGATCTTGACATACCAGATAATGCAATCTACAGAAATTGCAAGAACTCTGGTGTGAATGAGATCAATGAGGCCAAACTAGAACAACTAGAAGGACCAGAGCGTCAAATCACAGCTGCAATTGTAAGCAGAACTCAGAAGAACATCAAACCTAGAGTGAAGAATGATGGCTCCATGAATAACACTCCTATGCAAAACATTCTCGAGCTGAAGGTAGGAGCCAAAGTTATGCTGACTTACAATGTTGATGTGATTGACTCAATGGCAAATGGTGCTCTGGGAGAAGTACTTGGTTTTGATTTTACACAATCTGGAGACATTACAACAGTTCGGTCTACTTCTTTGATGAGAAGGTTGGAAGAGAAAGAAGGAAGAAGTTTTTGTCCACCCAGGAAGTTTCCTGGTAAACATGTCACTCCCATAGAAAACATAGAGTTTGACAACAGTATGTCCAAAAATCCTTCCTCAGACAACACTTCGGTCACAGGGACACAGTTTCCCTTGAAACTCTCAATAGCTTGCATGGTCCATGAGATGCATGGCTCCACCGTGAAAAGGCCAGATTGTCTGGTCCTGGTCCGGACGACCGTAATGGAGGCAGCCCAGGCATATGTAATGCTGAGCAGGGCGCAGGCCCCCAGTAAACTCAACATCATTGACAAGGTTCTCAGGGATAAAATCGATCTGAGTCATGAAGCTGTAGAGGAACTGAAGAGGCTGGAGTAAATTTTAAGGAGAAGACTAGAAGACAAAATATCTGTGTCACTACAACGAACATGAGATCGCTACCGAAACACGTCAGTGATCTCAGTAATGACTACAAACTGATGTCTGGACTACAAACCAATGTCTAGACTACGAACTAATGTCTGGACTACAAACTAATGTCTGGACTACAAACTAATGTCTGGACTACAAACTAATGTCTGGACTACAAACCGATGTCTAGACTACAAACCGATGTCTAGACTACAAACCGATGTCTAGACTAGACTACAAACACTGCACAGTTAGAGCAGGAGATTCCGGGTATCTTTCCATTAAGTACCGCGAATCGTGCTATGGGTAGGAAGCCCTCTGAAGAGAAGGAGAAGGTACTGACGTCACGCTTTGCACAGGCACGTCTTGTCAAGTAACCTGAAACTAAGTGTCAGCACACACGAGTCATGAATGGAGGCAATGTTGGCAAGCTCTTTGTGGGTGGACTGAACTTCAACACAAGGGAAGATGTTCTGGACTCTGTCTTCAGCAAATATGGACCACTCTTGGAAGTGTTGCTGATAAAAGACAGGGAGACGCAAAAGTCGAGAGGGTTTGGCTTTGTCACGTTTGAAAACACAAAGGACGCCAAACTTGCAGAAAAGGATTTGAATGGCAAGGATTTGGATGGTCGGACCATAACAGTAGAGAAGGAAGGCCATGGGTGTCAAGGGGGCTACAGAGGAGGAAAACGTGGAGGTAATTTCAGGGGTGGCTATGGCTCCCGGGGTGGGAGTCGTAGTTTTGGTGGTGGCCGCAGTCGAGATTACCATGGAGGCTCCCAGAGTTACGGCAGCTCCCGAAGGGATGATTATCAGGGTAGTGGCCGAGAAGGAGACCGCTATTCACGTGACTACAGCGACAAGCGCTCCACCCGTGATTATTATGAAAGTTAGGAAGAGTTTGAAGCACTGAATGCTGCGGAGCAGCCGAGCCAAGATTCCTACACGGATTAACCGTGAACTCCACGTTCCTAAAGGCGTCCATGTAGTGAATACTTCTAGGCCTCACCACCCAACCAGCATGAAACCTGGCTCTCAGCTCGGCCTCCCTAAAAAAAGTGCTATAGATTTGCTTGATTTTGGATTTTTGATCACAACCCCTTAACCTTCATTCAAAAAATGAAAAATAAAAACCAGAGGTTGATGAGATGGAGTTTGGCTTTGCAGGAGTTCGGCTTGGAAATTGAGCATGTAAAGGGCAGGGATAATGTCGTTGCTGATGCTTTGTCCAGAGTGAACTAACTTTGGAAATCTCTGTCGGTTGTTTGAAGTTTTGTTGCTTTATTTTTGGGCAATATTGAGTATCGTTGCTCACGGGAATTGATGATTTGGGGTGTGAGTTTACTTTTGTTTGTTGGGAGAGTTTTGCCTACAAAGAAAGTTTTCACTATGTTCAAACTTTCTTTCTTGAGGGGGGGAAGTGTTACGGATTCGTCACTTCCATTGTGGTGGTTTGCATCCACTGTAAATATTTCTGATTCCATGTACTATTATTGTCTTCAAAAGGTTTATTGTCCATGAACTGTTTTCAAAAGGTAAAAAAGTTAATGTTAAAAGAAACAGGAAACCGGATCGGGAACCGGACGACAAAGAGGAAGAGGGAGAAAAGAGGGCGGAGAGAGTGAGTCGGACAAGAAGGAGCCGAGCTACTTGCGGTCTGGAGCGAACGTTGGCGAGCAAGAGTCACAAGCGAACTTTCGGGTTTCCGGGAAAGGGATTCCTGTGACAGAGTTGTCATCGCTGTGACCGATCAACCTGCGTGTCAGGTTTTTGGCGGTGGATTCCGAGGAGAATTATCGCCGGGCCGTTACGTCTCAAGCACGGGTCGTCGGCCATTTTGACTTGCGCGCTTCGAGCAAGGTTTCTATGCTTCTTCAGCCATTTTCACCGCTTTCAGACGTATCTGGTGTGTGTGTGTGCACCGTGGCTTTTGAAGATTAATTTGCGGTTCGCCGACTGTGAGCCGTGAAAATCCATACCTGAGGGTGTGATTTCCCAGTCGCCTTGAGGACACCTTTGTGCAGCTTTTGGGCTGTGTGACTGTACTTGCCATCCACACGGGATTCTGGTCTCGATTGAACATCGTTCTGGCGATCGCTGGAGCGAATCAACTTTGGGCTTGAAGCCGGGAATAAGAGACATTGGGGATGTTCTTGTTTCACTCACTTGGAGCACAGTGAGTTCTATATTACAAAACTGATGGTACCATCATAGGACATATTGAATACTATTATTGTTGTACTGTTATTCTTGTGTGATCTTAATACAATATTTGTTTGTGAGTAACAATTGGGGTGGCTTCTCCATTGATCTTTGACATACAGAATAACACATTTTTCTGCCGTGACTCCTCTCGGGGCTCGGAGGTACACCGTGACCAGGGGGTCGGGGAAGAGTACGTAACAATGTAAAGGTGTCACTTTGATAATGTTGACTCACTGACCAACATATAGAATAAACCAGTGTCTCAATGCAATATCTTGTGACCAAATTTAAAACTTACATTATTTGGAAAATGGTGCCCCCACCCAGGTCATCCTGTCCTCTTCAAATAAAGTATCAAAACAAGCCCGGCTACGCCGCTGTTAGACCTTCAGTCTTGTTTTTTTTTTTTAGAAATCTTTAAAAAGAACTAAAAATGAAATACAGAAATATCGAATTTACATAAATACCCGAGTTAATACTTCATAGAAGCTCCTTTGGCAGAGATTAAAGCATTGAGTCTTCTTGGGTATGTCTGTATCAGCTTCACACATCTGGATTTGGGGAGTTTCTCCCATTTTTCCTTGCAGATTTGCTCAAGCTCTGTCAAGTTGGATGGGGAGTGTCGGTGAACAGCAATCTTCAAATCTTTCCACAGATTCGCAATGGGATTCAAGTCTGAGCTTTGGCTGGGCCACTCAAGGACTTTCACGTTCTTGTTCTGAGGTCATTCCAGTGTTGCTTTGGTTGAATGCTTGGGGTCATTGTCTTGATGGAATGTAAATCTTCGCCAGTCTAAAGTCTTTTCCACTCTGAAACAGGTTCTCCTCAAGGATTTGCCTGTATTTGGCTCCATTAATTGTTCCCTCTATCCTTACAAGTCGCTCAGTCCCTGCCGCTGAAAATCATCCCCATAGCATGATGCTGCCACCACCATGCTTCACGGTAGGGATGGTGTTGGACGGGTGATGAGCTGTGCTCGGTTTCCTCCAGACGTAATGTTTGCATTCAGGCCGAAAAGTTAAATTTTCATCTCATCAGACCACAGAATATTTTGCCTGTTGCTCTCAGTGTCTTTCTCATGCCTTTTGGCAAACTCCAGGGAGTGTAATGTGCCTTTTTCTTCGGAGTGTTTTCCGTCTGACCACTCTCCCATAAAGGCTAGATTTGTGAAGTTCTGCAGAGACTGTTGTCCTTCCGGAAGGTTCTCCCATCCCAGGCAAGGAACTCCGTAGTTCTGTCAGAGAGGTCATTGGGTTCTTGGTCACCTCTCTGACCAAGGTCCTTCTTGCCCGGTTCCTCAGCTTGGTCGGAAGGGCAGATCTAGGAAGAGTCTGGGCAGTTCCATATTCTTTCCATTTCCTAATAATGGAGTTCACTGTGCTCTTGGGGACTTTCAACACTAGAAATTGTTTTAAACCCTTCCCCAGATCTATGACTCCTCACAATTCTATCTCGAAGCTCTACGGACAGTTCGTTTGGACTTCATGGTAAAGTTTCTGCTCTGACATGCACTGTCAACTGTGGCACCTCATGTAGAAAGGTGTGTTTCTTTCTAAATCATGTCCAATCAAGTTAATTGGCCACAGGTGGACTCCAATCAATTTGTAGAGATAGCTCAAGGATGATTAAAGGAGTGTTTGGAGTGTCAAAGGGGTTGAATACATATTCAGATTTTTCATCTTTTCATTTTTAATTATTTTGTAAAAGTTTCAAAAAAAAAAAATTTGACATGTTATGGGGTGTAGATCAGTGACAAAAATCTCAATTTAATCCATTTTAAATTCAGGCTGTAACAACAAAATGTGAAAAATGTCAAGGGTTGTGAATACTTTCTGAAAGCCCTGTATACATACATACATACATACATACATACATACACACATACACACATACATACATACAAGGCCATCTGTGAGCCCGGGACACTCAAGAACAAGGTTTGGAGGATAACACAGTGTAATGTACAAGAAAGGAAAGGTGAAACACAATGCTAATTTCATTACCACACCAAGCATTGCAACAAATTGTCTCAAATGCACCAAGTACTGTTGGAGTATAAAGGTTTCCACACTACCTCAGCACCAAGTCCTGCAGTTCAGCAAACAATTGCTCCTCACTCAGCACCTCCAACACCTCAAGTCCCATCCTCCTCTGGCCCATCATTCCAGCTGTCAAACAGCATTCATCATCAACATTACACAACGGGGCACCGCATTTGACATTCCTTTATACACCGCCGTGGCCAAAAATATTGGCACCCTTACACTTTTTTCAAATAATGCACCATTTCTTCCAGCAAATTGTTGAAATTAAAAAATCTTTTGGTTTTGCTTTGCTGTGGAACAAAACAAAAAAGCTGAAAAAATGACTAAATCTTAGTTTATTCCACACAGAAATCCTAAAATCGCCTGGACAATATTATTGGCACCTTTTTGAAGTCGTCAGAAAAAATTAGATTTCAAGCAGGTGATCCCGTTTACTTTGGAATTGAACTCACCTGTGGTGAGTTGCAGGTGCCTGCAATATAAAAATCACTCATTCAACCAGTTTGAATATGGAAAAGGAGTCATTCTGCTGTTTTGTGTCACTGTGTGTACCGCAATGAGCATGGACAAAATAAAGAAAACCAGAGAATTGTCTGAGGAGGTCAGACACAAGATTGAAGCCAAGCATGGACAATCTCAAGGCTACAAGTCAATCTCCAGAGACCTTGATGTTCCTGTGTCCACCGTACACAATGTTATCAGGAGGTTTCAGGCCCATGGCACTGTAGCCAACCTCCCTGGACGTGGCCGCAAGAGAAAACTTGATCGAAGATTGCAGCGAAGGATTGTTCGAATGGTGGAGAAAGCACCTCGATCAACTGTCAAACAGATTCAAGCTGAACTTCAGACCTAAGGTACGACAGTTTCAACTCACACCATCCGTCACCAACTCAATGAAAGGGGGTTCTATGGTAGGAGACCCAGGACGACCCCACTGCTGAGAAAGCCCGACTGGAGTTTACCAAAATTCTTCTCGGAGAATGTCCTGTGGACAGACGAGACCAAATTAGATCTTTTTTGTAAAGCACATCATCTCTATGTTTACAGAAAACAAAATGAAGCCTTCAAAGAAAAGAACACCTTCCCTACAGTCAAACATGGAGGAGGTTCAGTGATGTTTTGGGGTTGCTGTGCTGCCTCTGGCACTGGGTACCTTGAATGTGTGCATGGCATCATGAAATCAGGAGATTACCGAGGCATTTTGGAGCACAATGTTCAACCCAGTGTCAGAAAGGTGGATCTCCATCGAAGGTCATTGGTCTTGCAGCAGGACAATGACCCCAAACACACTTTAAAAAGCACCCAGGAATGGTTCAAGACAAAACGCTGGACTGTTCTGAAGTGGCCAGCAATGAGTCCAGATATAAATCCCATTGAACACCTGTGGGGAGATCTGAAAACAGCAGTTGGGAGAAGTTACCCTTCGTATCTGGGAGAACTGGATCAGTTTGCACAGGAAGAGTGGGCCAAGCTGCCAGTAGAGAGGGGTGGGAAGCTCATTCATGGCTATAGGAAACGCTTGACTGCAGTTATTTGTCCAAAGGCCGTGCTACCAAATATTAAATCTGGGATGTCAATAATTTTGTCAATGCCATTTGTTTTTATTTTCTGATTTAAAAGGATATATTAAGATCTGAATCAAAAACAAATGTTCTGTAATATTAACAGTGAAATAAAGAATTGTGGAGACCAAATACTTTTGTCAATTTCAACTTATTTTTCGAGAAAATTGTGAGTTATTTGAAAAAAGTGCAAGGATGCCAATATTTTTGGTCATGACTGTACTTTACATACACAGACACAGGCACAAACCTGTAAACGTATTCAAGGAGGACGGGGTGAGGGGAGTAAAGTTTGAGGGGGGGAATGCAGGTTGGGGTGAGAGAAGCAACTCACACTTCATACCACCTGATGCAGGATCAGACATAGCGAAAGCACCAAACATTTTGTCGCCATCAGGAGGGAGTCCATTCCTGTCCTCGTGCATGCAGTAGCACACCGCCATTACGGGGTCCATCATGGGGTCAGGGTGCATTTCTAAACGGTTCCTTACGTGTACTTCCAAACTGAGTAAACGTATATGATGCACCTGTAAAATGAATATTACCAGTGGCCAGCAAGTACTCGTGATATCATAAACATGCAACATCTATCTGTGGTGAACTGGCACATTAACAAGCTATTACTTATAATGTATACTAGGGGCTAAATCAAGAAATGAAAACAACACAACACTGTAGGTATGTGGTAAATATGCAGTGCACTGCAGGGACGTGGTATGTGGATGGTAAACTGTAGGTATGTGGTAAGTATGCAATACACTGCAGGGACGTGGTATGTGGATGGTAAACTGTAGGTATATGGTAAGTATGCAGTACACTGTATGTATGTGGTATGTGTGTGGTACACTGTAAGTATGTGGTAAGTATGCAGTACACTGCAGGGATGTGGTATGTGGATGGTATACTGTAGGTATGTATTAAGTGGGTGGCCCATTGTAGGTAAGTGATAATTAGGTGGTACACTGTATGTGTGTGGTATGTGCGTGGTACACTGTAGGCATGTGATAGGTAAGTGGTACACTGTAGGTATGTGGTAAGTATGCAGTACACTGCAGGGACATGGTATGTGGATGGTATACTGTAGGTATGTATTAAGTGGGTGGCCCATTGTAGGTAAGTGATAATTAGGTGGTACACTGTATGTATGTGGTATGTGCCTGGTACACTGTAGGCATGTGATAGGTAAGTGGTATACTGTATGTACATGTATGTTGGTGGTACACTGTAGGTATGTGGTATGTGGGTGGTACACTGTATGTATGTGGTATGTGGGTGGTACACTGTAGGTATGTGGTATGTGGGTGGTACACTGTAGGTATGTGGTATGTGGGTGGTACACTGTAAGTATGTGGTAAGTATGCAGTGCACTGCAGGGATGTGGTATGTGGATGGTATACTGTAGGTATGTATTAAGTGGGTGGCCCATTGTAGGTAAGTGATAATTAGGTGGTACACTGTATGTATGTGGTATGTGCCTGGTACACTGTAGGCATGTGATAGGTAAGTGGTATACTGTATGTACATGTATGTTGGTGGTACACTGTAGGTATGTGGTATGTGGGTGGTACACTGTATGTATGGGGAATGTGGGTGGTACACTGTAGGTCGGTGATAGGTAGGTAGTACACTGTCGGTACACAGTATGTGGGTGATACACTCTAGGTATGTGGTAAATGGTTGGTATATGTGCGTGGTACGCTGTAGGTATGTGGGTGGCACACTGTAGGTACATGATATGCGGTTGGTACATTGTAAATACTCGATATTAAGCCGGTACCTTCGCAGCACTCACCGTGTGCACCGACTTGGCGTTGTGCATGTCCTGCTGGCTCATTTTGAAACCACAAGTATTTTCCAAACTTGGTCCTTCCAATTCAGATGTCTCGTTGCTGGACTTGTTTCTGGGGTCAAAGCGCTTCTACAAGAGATAAGGAAAAAGTACAAAGGTGAGTCAAAACGTTCTTCCATTTTCAGAAAGTATCAAATACGAAACATAACTCGAATTCGGACAGCATCACGATACTCACGCACCGCCAGAAAAGATGTGCACCTGTTGGAATGAAGGATGTGCACCTGTTGGAATGAAGGATGTGCACCTGTTGGAAAGTACAGTGTGGGCCGTGAAATGATGAGCGTTTTCTTTACCTTGTACGTTGGTAAGCAGAAATTGTTCGCATCGTGTATCACAGTGTTCATCGAAAGTGTGAGGATAAACAATTTGGTACCTTTTTGAACGAGGCCAAACGTAAATTTTGATGAGGTTCATATCCAATGAAATGATTTAGTGAACAAAGGGAGTGATCGGTGTAAAGTTTCTGAAAATGCACAAAATATTCAGGAAGTACCACTGCATGGTGAAAATAACCAAGGTTTGGTGCGCCCTGTCTAGGCCTAGTGTTCGGGGGATTGGGGAGGAATGGGGGCAATATTCGATGAGAGGACAGTTCATTCGGCCCTGAATCTTGCCATGCCTACGATGCGACATTTGAGACTGCATTGTGGAATAAGGGCTTAGACAGAGGCCTACAGTGGTTCATGCCGGTGACACAACCCCACCAAACTACCAGAGTGGTCCCTAACTTTTTCCACGAGACCTTTGAAGATCACCGCACCTCTCTCAAGTTTCCGGACCAATGGCGAATGACACGGCCTGCCCGCTCTGAGTCTTGACTCAAATCCGTGCGTACATTTTCTGTGGGGATATCATGAGTCATGAAGAGACGAGTGTTTAGACTTTAGACAAAGGCCACAAACTCTCATGGACCTGAGGATGAAAGTTATGGAATTGCACAACTCGATGGATGAAGACATGTGTCATAGAGAAATGATTCATTTAATCCAACACTTTGAGGAAGTGCAAAGAATGGCAACAGCACTGAACATGTTTCTCAAAACAACTGAATCTTGAAAGAATTTCATTCATATTTCTTGCCTAAATTGTTGCGTTGTAAATGTTAAAATCTTTTGGATCGCCACCGTAAACAAGTCTCAATCCTTTGTCTTCACCCTGTACATAGACAGGATCAGACACGTATGCGACGAGTTGTCCATTCCTTCATATTTGGAGGGAGGGACGGAGTGGGTGGTAGGAGGGTACCATGGACACTGGTTCCGGGAACATACATCATGGAGAGGGATAACAATGGATTCATGATAATGTTAGATGGAACAAAAGGAGGTGATGTGTGCACAAGCAATTATCACTAAAAACAAAAGGAAAGCTCAAAGTAAGACAACAATAAAAAGAAAGACACATGGTCATTTATGACATTGTACGATCTCCATACCCGTACCTTGAATTTTGTGTTAACAAGGATTTGTCGTAGACACTTGGGAACCTTTTTCTCTGTTCCACTGAGCACAGATAGGGGTGAGGATCGGCACTGGTCCCGTTTCTTTCGTCGATTGAGCCGCTGAGATGCAGCCGCAACCTCTACGCTTCTGCATGGGGTGCTGTGCCGCCAGAACCCCTCCACTGGTGCTTCACCTGTAAACAGGCCTATCTCAGGAGTAGGCGCTTTGTTGTCAAACAATGGCGGAGGAGGAGTGAATGAATTAGTCTGATGTGAGGTTCGAGTCATGGTATCGGCGGTAGCCCCTGATTGTAAATCTCTGTGACAAACAGCAGGATTAAGACTGGCTTGAAGGTGATCTAGTCTTTGCTGCAAAGGAATTGAAGAAGCAACCGGAGACGGCACCATGGCAGCTGGAGACGAGGCCATGGCAACCGGAGACAGGTCCATGGCAACCGGAGACAGATCCATGGCAAACGGAGACGGGGCCATGGCAAACGGAGATGGGGCCATGGCAACCGGAGACAGGGCCATGGCAAACGGAGACAGGGCCATGGCAAACGGAGACAGGGCCATGGCAACCGGAGATGGGGTAGTGGCAACCGGAGACGGGGTCGTGGCAACTGGAGACGGGGTCGTGGCAACCAGAGACGGGGCCATGGCAACCAGAGACGGGGCCATGGCAACCGGAGACGGGGCTGCGGCAACCGGAGTAGGGGCTGCGGCAACCGGAGACGGGGCTGCGGCAACCAGAGACAGGGGCATGGCAACCAGAGACAGGGGCATGGCAACCAGAGATGGGGGCATGGCAACCAGAGATGGGGGCATGGCAACTGCACGTGGAGGCTCAGCAACCAAAGAGGGGGTTGGGATACCAGGCGGTGCCACGGAAGGATTATCAGTAACGTTCAAGGTGTTTTCTTTTGTAACATGTCTTCCTGCGGGTTGTGTCCTCAATTTAATGCTGCACCCATTCTTTGTCTTTTCTCCTGCACCTGGAAAATTTCCCAATGGCTCTGAATTTTTTTTTAACCCACGCTGCATTTCCTCATAGTTCCTTTTTGCCTGAAGCCAAACGGCTACCCTTTTCCCGCTGGGTGGATGCTTGCATGGAGTGATCACAGTGTATACGCCATGTCCGGTCTTTCGCTGAGGACCGCGCTTTGATAAAACATTTGTGGCAATGGTGTTTTTTATGGCACTGCTTTGTGATCGTTGTAGCTCCCCTAACATTGACAAAACGGCACACCAATGCCCCAGGCCTCGGGCCGTCAGCTCACTTTCATGTTGAGGGAGGCACGACTTTACACTGCACGCCAATTTCGGACTTCTTGCACAAACATCCCTATAAAACAACACAATGCAGTCACAACTATATCAGGTCATCTCAAAAAACATTTTCAGAAATTATAATCCTTCTAAACCATCTATCCCTTTGTAGTCCATCCATCCCACGCATCCACTCCTGCCCCCCATTCCTCCCCACATCTATTATTTGTCCAAATCGCCTTCTATTTTGGCCTTCTACTCTGCTGTTGGTGTTTCCCCTCTCTCTGCTGTTCTTTTTGCATCCTGTTATGTCCTAATCTGTCCAGTGCACTAGATCCTCAACAAACTTCGAATATATATATATATATATATATATATATATATATATATATATATATATATATATATATATATATATATATATATATATATATATATGTATGTATGTATGTATGTATGTATGTATGTATGTATGTATGTATGTATGTATGTATGTATGTATGTATGTATGTATATATATATATATATATATATATATATATATATATATATATATATATATATATATATATATATATATATATATATATATATATATATATATATATATATATATATATATATATATATATATAAAAATATAAATATATATATATATAAATATATATATATATATAAATATATATATATATATATATATATATATATATATATATATATATATATATATATATATATATTAGGGTGCATCAAAATACAAGGCAAAATTTTAATGTCAAAATGTGGAACTGTCTGCGGTTGTATTTTGTTCTAATACATATCTATATAATAATACCGTAAGGACTCGACTTTGTTATCCCTTTTACGCCGCACCCAGTGACCCGATGCCCACGGCACTAATGCATTTTCCATCTACGAACCGCGCTCTTTGTTTATCACGTACAGCCATACTCGAAAAATCTGAATTCGCCGACTTTGGGACCCAAAAGCATCCGATTATCGGCCGATACGACGCCATCTTACGACACCATCGTATTGGCGTCCGCTGGGCGAAGGCGATGCGAGCCGTCCGCTGATTGGACAGTCGAGTGGTGTGATGGGTGGTGTGAACCAAATGGTCTTTTTATTCCCTTGAACATTTTAAATTAGGATATATAAGGAAACGTCTTTATCGTCATTTTAATAAAGTTAAATGGAGTGACGTTGCGATACTCGGGGTGCGTTGCATAAATCCTCGTAACTCAGAGAGGTGTAGCAGGTGGCGAGACGTAAGGAAGCTTTTTTATTCCCTTGAACATTTGAAATTAGGATATATAAGGAAACGTCTTTATCGTCATTTTAATAAAGTTAAATTGAGTGACGTTCCGATACTCGGGGTGCGTTGCATAAATCCTCGTAACTCAGAGAGGTGTAGCAGGTGGCGAGACGTAAGGAAGCTTAAAGATAACGAGCTGAAAACAGACGAACGATATCCCTTCCGTGGATGTTCCACGGGTTTCACGTCTTTATCGTCATTTTAATAAAGTTAAATGGAGTGACGTTGCGATCAGTGAGTTGTACTTGTATACGAAGAGATAAAAGGATGGCATTGACTTCGAGACGGTACGTGATAGTTGGCTGCGGCTGGCTGATGCCACGTTTTTTTTTGTTGTTGTTGTTTTTTCCCCAAGTGCCATGGATGCTGATGGACATAATAAAGGTATCGGCTGATCTCTCATCGTAATATTACCCGATGGAAATGAACTGTTTCTTTGTTTGTCATTTCCTGTGCAATAATGTCAAATTGATAAGTCAGACACCCTTTTCTATTGACAGCTGCTCTCCTTTTCGATGGCATCGTCTATTGATATGCATGTTCCTCTTTCATATAATTTTACACATTCACAATCAGTATTTCAATTCTTGCAGACATTGGAAAGGAAGTTGACTCACAGGCCAACTCTCTGGTTCAATCACAGGCCGACGCACAGGCGATGTAATTGTGAGTAGCATTTTTGCACAAGTGAAAATTGATCTTTCTTCCTAACTCTTACTCGGACAAGCAAATCCCCTATGCCATCCATAATGGTACACTCTATCCATACACCACAACATTCCCTTCCGTGGATGTTCCACGGGTTTCGGCTAGTAGAAATGATTTCTGCAAAGTTTTGTGAAAATTCATTGAGATTTGGGGATGGAACACGGCATGTGAAATTTTTAAAATGTATTCATTTTTGGGTATTTTCATAATTCTTATTCCTTGGACATAAACATGCAAGAAATAGTCTTTGATGACATTTTATTATAATAAATACACATATATATATATACAGTGCGCATCAAAAAAAAGGTAATCCGAATTCAAGGGGTTAATATGCAAAGGTTATTTAGTTTGACAATTTACATGTGGTTTACCATTTATGAGGAGATCCTCAGCTTTCCATTGATGCCTTTCATGCATCATTGCTGTCACACATGACCGAGTACATGTTCATTGAAAATGACAAGTTCAAATCGCATTTTTACAAATTTGGCTTATCGGTCGGTGCAAGACAGTTTTAAATGGACGCATTACTTGTCGACTGCCAAGTTGATTATGTAAAATTGTTAAGCTGGTCTGGTAATCGTCGGTTGCGTCATCCTTTGTTTAAGATGGGTATTTAAGATGGGCCTACAGTGTATGGGTTTAGAGACAGTCAGAGTCATTGAAAAGATGGTTCAACTTACAACTGAACAGCGGACCTCCGTGGTTACAACCTTTCACCAAACTGGAAGTTTGCAGCGAACTCGTGATGCGTTCAGGGAACGATTCCCAGAACGGGAGCCTCCAGCAGCCAAAACCATCTGGGCGAATGTTAGAAAACTAGCCGAAACCCGTGGAACATCCACGGAAGGGAGGATGTGGTGTATGGATAGAGTGTACCATTATGGATGGCATAGGGGATTTGCTTGTCCGAGTAAGAGTTAGGAAGAAAGATGAGAATGAAGAGTGCGTATATGAACAACGATCGCCGACACCGCCACAAATGCATGCTCTGGATTGTCCACTCGGTGGACGGCTTGCTTTCGCCTTTGCCTGTCCAATCAGCGGACGGCTTGCTTCGCCTTCGCCCAGCAGACGCCAATACGATGGCGTCGTAAGATGGCGTCGTATCGGCAATTAATCGGATGCTTTTGGGCCCCAACGTCGGCTAATTCAGATTTTTCGAGTATGGCTGTACGTGATAAACAAAGAGCGCGGTTCGTAGATCGTAAATCCATTAGTGCCGTGGGCATCGGGTCACTGGGTGCGGCGTAAAGGGGATAACAAAGTCGAGTCCTTATGCTATTATTATATAGATACCAAGAGCATGGCACGAGCCTCAACCGCAACAAGGAGAATTCTAGGAGGAGGCGCACTGGGCGATCGGAAATGAACATTGCAGCAGTAAGGCAGCAAGTTTTGGAGCATCCTAGGGATACCAGCACAAGACGAAATGGGACGGGATTGCCTTCGGTAACATTTAATCGAATCACAAGACTGGACCTCCACCAACATCCATATCGGATTCACATCAGGCATCAACTTACGCCAGGGGATTTTGCCAGGAGGCTGGTGCTTGCCAGATGGTTGATAGCACGTTGCGAAGCAGATGTCAATTTCCTGCGGTATCCCGTTATCGGCGACGAAGCTGCTTTCGTTATGGACGTCAAGGTCAATACCCATAATGGTCTTCAATATGCACCGACAGGACAACCCCCGGAATTTAATTTTGACACCAACATGAATCGACAAAAGTGGACTGTTTGGTTGGGACTTTGTGGAAGTGGTCAGATGATCGGACCATTTTTCTTTCAAAGGAATGTCAATGATGACAGGTATCTGCAGATGATCAATGATGAGGTTTTTACCGCAGCTGGAGGAGAACTTTGAGCGACAGGTTCGTGGTGTCTTCAGATATCTCTGGTGGGCTCAAGACGGTGCCCCAACGCATCGTTTTATCACTGTCCGAGATCGACTGAGGGAACTCTTTGGAGACCGAGTCATCGCCCTCAACCATGCAGTGGAATGGCCACCAAGGTGACCTGACCTCACACCATATGATTATTTTCTTTGGGGACATTTAAAGAACAAGGTGTTCATAACTCCTCCCGTGATCTTGACGAATTGCAGGGCCGTATTCGACATGAAGTGGATGCTTTGCGCAATGACCCGGCTATGGTGAGACGAGCAGTTGAGGGCATGCTCCGCCGCTGTGAGCTTTGTGTAGAAAGGGGAGGTGGACATGTTGAAGGTGTGGGTGCATAAAGGCCAATCATTCCTGAGAAAAGTTCACATCTGACGTTCATTTTGCACCAATTATCCTGACTTGCATCGATTAGCCAAACTTGTAAAAATGCGATTTGAACTCGTCATTTTCAATGAACATGGACTCACTCGGTCATGTGTGACAGCAATGATGCATGGAAAGCATCAATGGAAAGCTGAGGATCTCCTCTTAATTAGAAAACCACATGTAAATTGTCAAAAGAAATAACCTTTGCGTATTAACCCCTTGAATTCGGATTACCTTTTTTTTGATACGCACTGTATATACATTACAAAAAAACACAAACAAACGTAATCTTCATGGCCTTCATTAGCTACCTGTGCTCAGCTACCCACGTGCTCAACTACAAAAGGGCCAGGTAATCTGAGGTCATCACCACCAAAATGAACTACAACTTCAACTACAAATACCATACAACAACTAGATATCTGCGTTCACACAGCAATCGCTAGGGGTAAGCCACCCCCGACCGGGAGAGGCTCACCCTTGGCCCGCGATCCAATGATGGTCATATTTTGTTCGGACCACCACATGACCTTGACCTTCAACATTTAGGGATAGGGTGTAGATCAAGAAAATGTGTCTCCATTGAAAATCTATCCATAAAACTCAAATCATGAATATCGGAGGAAAAGTGTTCCAGTTACTATTGAAAATGTGTTTTTGTTAATTAGGTCACAATCCGAAAAAAGTAGGTCAAGGACACAAAACAAATATCAGGTGCACAACTTCAGAGCAGATTCACTCTTAGGATGCAAAAACATGTTGGAAGGCCAAGCAATATTTGAGATTCCGCATTGGCAATATGGAGCGATGACAGAAAAAACGAGTTTTTTTTTTCCACACTGCCATTTGACCTTGACCCTTAACCCAGAGTAGTATGATGTAAATTAAGCTAAAATGAACCTTGCTCTAGGTCTAGGGTCTAGGCTGTCCAGAGAGGGCACTTTCGTTCCGATTTGACAAACCTTAGTTGAGTTGTAGTGAAAAATGTTGGTCAAATGTATATAATTAGGTCATGACCTTAAAAATTAGGTCAAGGTCAAAACATTGTCTGCCCTGCAAACTTTTAATTCCCAGTATTGATGCAAATTTTCATTCCAAAATCCTAGCCGGCTCTGAGATGCAGTTCGGCCATTGGACAAAAAGGTAGAAAAACCTAAATGGTGGTTCAGTAGTCCCAGCGGTGTAAGACCTTGACCTTTAACCCGGAGAGGTATGACGTAAATTAAGCGTAGATGCTCCTTGCTCAAGGCTATCAAGAGGGCAATTTCGTTCTGATCAGGAAAAATTTAGGTCTACGTAACTCTGCGGTGCCAATAAAAATTGGGGGCTCCAATTGTAGAAACAAACCGTACAACAGCAATAAGCTTTCCGCGGTGCTATCGGGAGCGGGCTTAAAAATAAATTCCCAACAATAAATAAATATGCAGTCAAAACTACCTGGGCCTGGTCGGGAGATCAGCCGGGTTGCTCACGAAAGGTTCTTGATAAGTGGCTATCTCTGATAGGCCCATGATGGGCAGCGAGTGCTGCACAGAATCACGAGATGGCGGACACAAGCAAGGACGAAGAACGCAGCTCCTCAACCGCCGAGGACACCTTTGCTCATCGGCCAATCTCAAAGAAGCAGGTGAACGACAGCCACTCAAATCAGACGAGGGTTCGGAGATCGATGGATTACGGGACATGGGTGATGGCTTCGTGCTTGGGAACAGCTCCATGATCAACTCCATGCTGGGTTTTATTTCCTCAGCACGCTCTGTAGCGATATGCCAATGGAGTGTTTCATCCATAGGATCGTCGCCTGTCCTCTGTTGGAGTGTTTCATCCACCGGTTCTTCCCCGATACTTTGTTGGAGTGTTTCATCCACCGGTTCTTCCCCGATACTTTGTTGGAGTGTTTCATCCACCAGTTCTTCCCCGATACTTTGTTGCTTTAGTGCGAACGCATCTTGGTGAGCTGGAGCCTCGTGCGTCTGCATGACATCGATGCTCAACCCACAATGTTCCACTGACATCCCTTCATCGAGATGGAAGTTTGAAAGGCCACTCCTTGTGCTCGATTGGCTAAGAGATTGCTGCTCCATGGTGCATGGACTTTCGGAAAAGGGGATGAGAGAGTCGACTTTTTCCTCAAGACCAGAATTGTTTTCCAACGTCCTTTTTCCTTTATTCGAACTGAAAGCTTCATCAACTTTTACATCAGAAATCTGAGAGCTTTTTTCGTTTGTGGAAAAGCAACTTTGTGATGGATATTTGACCATGGCATCAGACGAGCAACGGTGTGTCAACCGTCTCAGTTTCACGTACATTCGTCTACGTCTCGGAAAAAGAACATCAGACTTGGTAACAAGATTTGCCGTCTTGGAATTTGCTGGAGTGAAGGAATTAGCTTTCTCTCGCGTTCTCTCTCTTGCACGTCTCCCTTTGCACTGACGATACGAGCTGTTAGGTTTTTCAATGCTGACCACATGCTTTTTCATACATTCTTTGGTCACTGCACTCTGGCAAGTACCAATGGCTTTCCTGCAATCAAAAAGCGAGACGTGAGGTTGCAGAGAATAACAAATTCGTTTTCGTTTCTCTTTGGTCTGGCTAATGAATTCATCACTCTCATTCAATTTGTCGTCCTTGCTTTTCTGTCCTCTTCGATGACCATCTGCACTCGTTCGTATATCCTCCACAAGCCTCAGCCCACCCACCATGCTCCTTGATTCTACAAAGGAACACTCCGACAGGCGCTCCTGAAACCCCAGCAGGCACTCTGCGCTCCTCGGCTCCACCTTCGCGCTCCTCGGCTCCACCTTCGCGCTCCTCGGGTCCACCTTCGCCCTCCTCGGCTCCAACGTCGCGTTCCTCGGCTCCAACGTCGCGCTCCTCGGCTCCAACGTCGCGCTCCTCGGCTCCAACGTCGCGCTCCTCGGCTCCAACGTCGCGCTCCTCGGCTCCAACGTCACGCTCCTCGGCTCCACCTCTGCACTCCTCGGCTCCACCTCTGCACTCCTCGGCTCCGACTTTGTGCTCCTCGGCTCCACCTTCGCACCCCTCGGCTTCAACTTCGCACCCCTCGGCTTCAACTTCGCACTCCTCGGCTCCACCTTCGCGCTCCACGGCTCCACCTTCGTGCTCCACGGCTCCACCTTCGCGCTCGACTCCAACGTCGTGCTCCTCGGCTCCAACGTCGTGCTCCTCGGCTCCACCTTCGTGCTCCTCGGCTCCACCTTCGTGCTCCTCGGCTCCACCTTCGTGCTCCTCGGCTCCACCTTCGCCCTCCTCGGCTCCACCTTCGCGCTCGGCTCCGCCTTCGTGCTCCTCGGTTCCACCTTCGCGCTCCTCGGCTCCACCTTCGTGCTGCACGGCTCCACCTTCGAACTCCTCGGCTCCAACTCCGCGCTCCTCGGCTCCAACTCCGCGCTCCTCGGCTCCACCTTCGCGCTCCTCGGCTCCACCTTCACGCTCCTCGGCTCCACCTTCGCGCTCTTTGACTCCCCCTCTGTGCTCCTCAGCACCACCTCCACACTCCGCGGCTCGACCTCTGCGCTCCTCGGCTCCACCTCCGCACTTCTATTATACGCAATATTGTTATGACACGTAAAATCCAGCGAGACCTTTGCAGACGAATGACCAAAGGATTGGTTGTGTGCCTGTGTCAGACTTGATGGCGTCGCTTGTGTATTGACATCCACCACGTGATGAAGACGCTGGAACTCAGGTAATGGAGCACGTCTACTTTTTGGTATCCATTCGATATGTAATTTCTTCTTCTTCTTTGTCTTGCTGAGTCTGTTCTGGGCTCGATTTTCTGCAGGGGCAAAAAATGACAGGTGAATTATTTCATTATGATAAGATGTTGATGATGATCATTATATTTTCATCTCAATTGTGATCATGATATCAATTGCAAGAGCTCAACAAAACTCATATATGACATTGCCCAAAGAAGGTATGACAAACTATGCTTTATCTGTGTAATGGCGGAGGTTGACAGTATACATCTGCAAGCGTTTAGCAATACGAGCATCGAGAGAGTGGAAAAAAACCAATACATTTGAAGCTTCAACTCATGATGAGCATCATTCCCAGCAGGTGAGTGTGCCCCATAGTATTTTTGATGAACGTCCAAGTACCATGCTTGATGGGTGGCAAAGCCTGTGGTACTCACTAGGAGGCTCGTCAAAGCTGCCATCCAATTGGGGAATAACAGGGCAGCTCATTCCACCCTTGCCATCCGAGCTGCTGACTTGCTCCGCCTCTTTCGGAAACTTCTTCCTGTTCAATACGCATCATATGGAACAAACAGGTAAGGCAGGAGCGAAACAAATTGTCAAAATGAAAAACAGATTTCCAACAGGGACCCCATGAAACCCATGAACAGAAAGAGGGAGCACATGAAGAGAGCCGGTGATGTAAAGACTACGATCGGAAGTGCACAATGGCAGCGACATTGCTCACGTGGCTTCACCTTGGGGACTCATCCCAGCTACAGGACATTTGCAGACTCGACTCCAGATCCTCCTCGGCACACAATGGTTGGCTTTCCTCCTCGTCGCTGTTCGCCTTGTAGGGGAGCAGGCCGGGGCAAACGGCGGTACCCGGCGCTTGCCGATTGCTCAAACGCTGGCTCTGGCTCGTCACGTCGTCGTTCATTTCGGCCAGCAAGGACACCAAGGAGTCGTCGATGGTGACATCTGAAGGAGGTTCTCATATTAATCAACTCGATTTAAGAAGGAGACGTTAACGATGTGCAACCACAAAATAATGAACTGACGATGTGACGTCGATGCATTCGGCACGCACAAGCACTTGCGCATGTTGAATCCGATGCATTTCACATTCATTTCAGTCTGATATCAGGGTAAAATCAGAACAACATAAAACTACAACGGCACTCGGTAGAGAGCACACCTCCACCTGGTGAACGGTTTACCTTTTGTATCCCACCAATAGGCCGGATCTGGATTCGGACCTGAACCAAAATCTAATCGGCTTGTTCTTTCACCCAACCAACTCGTCCACCAAGTTTATTCATAACTGGTCCATAACGTTTTTAAATATCATGTTGTATATCGCTTTTCACCCGATCTCTCAATGGTGAAAAATCACTTAGAAATTAAATAATTATTGTAGCCGAATCCATATTCAGATCTCCACCAAAATCGAAACGATTAGTCCTTTTCACACAACCAACATGTCCACACACAACCGGTCCACCAAGGTTCGTACAAATCCATCCATAACTTTTTTGAGATATCCTGCTACAGTCACGTGAAAAAGTAAGTACACCCCATGAAAAGTTTTGACTTTTTCAACATATTTCAACATACAGCTATTTGATCTTCATTTCAACAATATCGATAGATAAAGGTGATATAATATAACAAATATCATGACATTTACATTTTGTAGTCCATTGTATAATTTAAATAAACATAAATGCAAATTTCGCATGTGGAAAAAGTGAGTACACCCTTGGCTCTAATAGGTGGTATTGCCCCCTTTTGCAGACACAACCTCAAGTAGACGTTTCTTATAACTGTCTATGAGTCTCTGACATCGACTGGGAGAAATTTTTGCCCACTGCTCCATGCAGAATTCTTTCAGCTGTGCGATGTTTGAGGGGTTTCTTGCATGCACAGCTCATTTCAAATCCCCCCCACAGCATCTCGATGGGATTTAGATCCGGGCTTTGACTTGGCCATTCCAGACCCCTCCATTTCTTTCTTTTCAGCCATTCCTTGGTGGATTTACTGGTATGTTTAGGGTCATTGTCATGTTGCAAGGTCCACCTTCGGTTGAGCTTCAACTTTCCGACAGATGGCCTCACATTATCCTCAAGCACCCTCTGGTACATTGAAGAATTCATAGTGGATTCTATGATGGTGAGCTGCCCAGGCCCTGATGCAGCAAACCTGCCCCAAACCATAATATTTCCACCACCATGCTTTGCAGTTGGTATCAGGTTCTTGTGGTCAAATGCTGTCTTTGGTTTCCACCAAACATGTCTTCTGGTACTGTGGCCAAATAGCTCTACCTTTGACTCATCTGTCCAGAGCACATTGTTCCAGAAGTGCTGGTCTTTGCCTCGGTGTTCATTCGCAAACTTTAGTCTTGCCCTGATGTTCTTTCTGGACAGCAAAGGTTTCCTCCTGGCACACCTCCCATGCAGATCAAATTTGTGCAGCGTCTTTCTAATGGTAGACCCGTGCACTTTGACATCAACAGTGGCAAGTGCTACCTGTAGGTCCCGTGATGACATTCTGGGGTTCTTAGAGACTTCTTTCAGCATCTTGCGGTCTGCCCTCGGGCTGAACTTGCTGGGGCGGCCTGGCCTGAACCAGTTGGCAGTTGTTTGGAATCTTCTCCACTTGTAGATGATCTTTCGGACAGTCGAATGATTGATTTCAAATTGTTTGGAGATCTTTTTAAATCCCTTCCCAGACTCGTAGGCGTCTATAACCTTCTTTCTGAAGGCCTCAGAGAGCTCTTTTGATCGAGGCATGGTGACGCTGCACACTTCAACAACAAAGAGCAAACCAAACTAAATGTCTGAGGTTTAAATAAGACAGGTTCCTCCAAGATCCTCTCTAACGATGTTCTAATCATTTGCACCTGAGCTGGTGCACCTGATTCTAATTTTAGGTATTTGAAGTAGTGATAAATTTAGGGGTGTACTCACTTTTTCCACATGCGAAATTTGCATTTATGTTTATTTAAATTATACAATGGACTACAAAATGTAAATGTTTCATGATATTTGTTATATTATATCACCTTTATCTATCAATGTTGTTGAAATGAAGATCAAATAGCTGTATGTTGAAATATGTTGAAAAAGTCAAAACTTTACATGGGGTGTACTTACTTTTTCACGTGACTGTATATGTTGGGTTTGGCCACATCACTCAATAGCGAAGAATCACTTTAAAAATTCTACTAGCTGGATCCTGATCCGGATCTTCACCAAAATTGAATCGAATCGTCCTTTTCACACACACAACCGGTCCAACAAATTTCGTCCAAATCCATCCACAACTCTTTGAGATATCCTGCTATTTGTTGGTTTTAGCCCTATATCTGAAATGGTGAAAATGGTGAAAAATGGTGAAATCATTGATGAAAATTTTGGTGAAAAAAATGGTGAAATTTCAATGATGAAAAATCACTTTAAAATTAAATAATTCGCATATCCTAATCCATATTCAGATCTTCACCAAAATCGAATCGATTCTTCCTTGTCACACACCCAACATTTCCACCAAGTGTCGCCCAAATCCGTCCACAATTTTTTCAGATATCCTGCTATGTATCGTTTTGGCCCTATCTCCCAATGGTGAAAAATCACTAAAAAATTAAATAATTCGCATATCCTAATCCATATTCAGATCTTCACCAAAATCGAATCGATTCTTCCTTGTCACACACCCAACATGTCCACCATGTTTCGTCCAAATCAATCCACAACTTTTTGAGATATCCTGCTATGTATCGTTTTTGTCCCCATCTCCCAATGGTGAAAAATCACTTAAAAAATTAAATAATTCGCATATCCTAATCCATATTCAGATCATCACCAAAATCGAATCGATTCTTCCTTGTCACACACCCAACATGTCCACCAAGTTTGGTCCAAATCCGTCCACAACCTTTTGAGATATCCTGCTATGTATAGTTTTTGGTCCTATCTCCCAATGGTGAAGAATCACTTAAAAATTCTACTCGTCGGATCCGAATCCAGATCTTCACCAAAATCTAATCATTTCGTCATCGTCACATACGCTACAGCTCTGCCAAATTTTCACCAAATCCGTCCGCAACTTTTTCAGATATTTTGTTCGCAGGGTGAAAACATAACCTCCATCCACCTTTTGTGGCAGAAGTAACAAACTTGGAAGAGTTAATAATGTCCTATTATCCACAAGGTAACCAAGCGCAGAGGAGTCTGTTCTGAAACGTCACCTTCACTCGAATACACAGAAAAACTACAGCACAAAGCCGCGGCCACGGCACGTGGTGTGTCCCAAGGCTGGCCATGAGTGCATGAACTCACCAGTGTGTTGCGTGTCACGAGTGCGCAAACTCACAAGTGTGTTGCGTGTCACGAGTGGGTGAACTCACCAGTGTGTTGCGTGTAACGAGTGGGTGAATCCACCAGTGTGTTGCATGTCACGAGTGGGTGAACTCACCAGTGTGTTGCATGTCACGAGTGGGTGAACTCACCAGTGTGTTGCGTGTCACGAGTGGGTGAATTCACAAGTGTGTTGCGTGTCACGAGTGGGTGAACTCACCAGTGTGTTGCGTGTAACGAGTGGGTGAACTCACAAGTGTGTTGCGTGTCACGAGTGGGTGAACTCACCAGTGTGTTGCGTGTCACGAGTGGGTGAACTCACCAGTGTGTTGCATGTCACGAGTGGGTGAACTCACAAGTGTGTTGCGTGTCCCGAGTGGATGAACTCACCAGTGTGTTGCATGTCACGAGTGGGTGAACTCACCAGTGTGTTGCGTGTCATGAGTGGGTGAACTCACCAGTGTGTTGCGTGTCACGAGTCGGTGAACTCACCAGTGTGTTGCGTGTCACGAGTGGGTGAACTCACCAGTGTGTTGTGTGTCATGAGTGCATGAACTCACCAGTGTGTTGCATTTCACGAGTGGGTGAACTCACTAGTGTGTTGCGTGTCACGAGTGCGTGAACTCACCAGTGTGTTGCATGTCACGAGTGTGTGAACTCACCAGTGTGTTGCGTGTCATGAATGCGTGAACTCACCAGTGTGTTGCGTGTCATGAGTGCGTGAACTCACCAGTGTGTTGCGTGTCACGAGTGTGTGAACTCACCAGTGTGTTGCGTGTCATGAGTGCGTGAACTCACTAGTGTGTTGCGTGTCATGAGTGTGTGAACTCACCAGTGTGTTGCGTGTCATGAGTGCGTGAACTCACCAGTATGTTGCGTGTCATGAGTGGGTGACCTCACCAGTGTGTTGCGTGTCATGAGTGGGTGAACTCACCAGTGTGTTGCATGTCATGAGTGCGTGAACTCACCAGTGTGTTGCATGTCACGAGTGGGTGAACTCACAAGTGTGTTGCGTGTCCCGAGTGGATGAACTCACCAGTGTGTTGCATGTCACGAGTGGGTGAACTCACCAGTGTGTTGCGTGTCATGAGTGGGTGAACTCACCAGTGTGTTGCGTGTCACGAGTCGGTGAACTCACCAGTGTGTTGCGTGTCACGAGTGGGTGAACTCACCAGTGTGTTGTGTGTCATGAGTGCATGAACTCACCAGTGTGTTGCATTTCACGAGTGGGTGAACTCACTAGTGTGTTGCGTGTCACGAGTGCGTGAACTCACCAGTGTGTTGCATGTCACGAGTGTGTGAACTCACCAGTGTGTTGCGTGTCATGAATGCGTGAACTCACCAGTGTGTTGCGTGTCATGAGTGCGTGAACTCACCAGTGTGTTGCGTGTCACGAGTGTGTGAACTCACCAGTGTGTTGCGTGTCATGAGTGCGTGAACTCACTAGTGTGTTGCGTGTCATGAGTGTGTGAACTCACCAGTGTGTTGCGTGTCATGAGTGCGTGAACTCACCAGTATGTTGCGTGTCATGAGTGGGTGAACTCACCAGTGTGTTGCGTGTCATGAGTGGGTGAACTCACCAGTGTGTTGCGTGTCATGAGTGCGTGAACTCACCAGTATGTTGCATGTCATGAGTGGGTGAACTCACCAGTGTGTTGCGTGTCATGAGTGGGTGAACTCACCAGTGTGTTGCGTGTCACAGGTGCGTGAACTCACAAGTGTGTTGCGTGTCATGAGTGGGTGAACACACCAGTGTGTTGCATGTCATGAGTGGGTGAACTCAGCAGTGTGTTGCATGTCATGAGTGGGTGAACTCAGCAGTGTGTTGCGTGTCATGAATGCGTGAACTCACCAGTGTGTTGCATGTCATGAGTGCGTGAACTCACCAGTGTGTTGCATGTCATGAGTGCATGAACTCACCAGTGTGTTGTGTGCTCAACACAGCACTACCAAAGTGCTGACTCTTTTGAACCACGGACCTGATGGCGTCATCATCGATGACGGTCTCATCACCCACCGCTTGGAAGCTGCATGGCTCTGTCCAACAGAATAACCTAAGGATTACCTTTCCTGCCCCATATTAAGAAAAGTACTTGAACAATCACATCCGACGGACAAAGTCGATCACATCATCAGCAGTATTGGGTTGTTGTTGCAGTGGATGCATATATTAGACTGGGATTAAAGTCAGAATTCATCCCGTTGTTTGCGTCATCGCTGAGGCTGTAGTCCCCACTAATGGTACGTATAAAAATTTGTAATTTGGTCAGGATGCCGATGATGACTCGCCTACTCTTCGTGAAAGACACCAAAGGATCTTTAACATTCACCAACTAATCTTGGCAGACGGGACGTGCAACCGGGATCACAGTTTATAGTTGGGTCGGAATTCAAACCTCGACTAGACAGCTGAGAGGGGAGTGTGCATAGCTCAAGGCCTTCCTATCAGCCCAACAGCCTTGAGTGAATGATTCAAACCACTTTACAATAATATTCATTTTCAGAGTCAAAATAGATTCATCACAAACAGTGCATGTCCAGGTGTTTGTGTTGATGTACAATACACTACCTTCAGAAAGTATTCGCACCCCTTGACTTTTCCCCATTTTGTTGTTACAGCGTGAATTTAAAATGGATTAAATTGAGATTTTTTTGTCACCAATCTGAACATAATACCCCACAATGACATTGTGGAATTTTTTTTTTAGAAATTCTTACAAAATAATTAAAAATGAAACATAAATATCTCATTTACATTAGTATTCAACCCCCTGAGTCAATACTTCGTAGAAGCGCCGTTGGCAGCGATTCTTGGGTATGTCTGTATCAGCTTTGCACATCTGGATTTGGGGAATTTCTCCCATTCTTCCTTGCAGATTTGCTCAAGCTCTGTCAAGTTGGATGGGGAGTGTCAGTGAACAGCAATCTTCAAGTCTTTCCAAAGATTCTCAATGGGGTTCAAGTCTGGGCTTTGGCTGGGCCCACTCAAGGACTTTCAAGTTATTGGTCTGAAGCCATTCCAGTGTTGCTTTGGCTGTATGCTTGGGGTCATTGTCCTGTCGGAAAGTAAATCTTCGTCACAGTCTAAGGTGTTTTCCACTCTGAATGAGGTTCTTCTCCTCAAGGATGTGTCTGTATTTGGCTCCATTCATTATTCCCTTTATCCTTGCAAGTCTCCCAGTTCCGACCACTGAAAAGCATCCCCTTAGCATGATGCTGCCACCACCATGCTGATGGTATGGTGTGAGAAGGTATGGTGTTAGATGGTATGGTGTCAGAAGGATGATGAGCCATGATTCATTTCCACCAGACGTTGCACTTTGTATTCAGGCCAAAGAGTTCAATTTTCATCTCATCAGACCACAGAATATTTTGCCTCATGCTCTAAGATTCTATCACGTGTCTTTTTGAAACCTCCAGGCATGCTATCATGTGCCTTTTTCTCAGGAGTGACTTCCGTCTGTCCACTCTCCCATAAAGCCTAGATTTGTGAAGTGCTGCAGACACTGTTGTCCTTCCCATCTCAGCCAAGGAAGTTTGTATATAGTTCTGTCAGTGTGGTCATTGGGTTCTTGGTCACCTCCCTGAATGAGGTCCTTCTTGCCCGGTTGCTCAGTTTGGTCGGACAGCCAGCTCTAGGAAGAGTCTGAGTAGTGCCATATTCTTTCCATTTCCTCATGATGGAGCTCACTTTGCTCTTGGGAGCTTTCAACACTCTAGAAATTGTTTTATACCCTTCCCCCAGATCTTTGCCTCCTCACAATTCTATCTCAGAGTTCTACGGACAGTTCCTTGTACTTCATGGTAGAGTTTCTGCTTTGACATGCACTGTCAACTGTGGGACCTTATATAGAAAGGTGTGTTTCTTTCTAAATCATGTCCAATCAATTGAATTGGCCACAGGTGGACTCCAATCAAGTTGTAGAGACATCTCATGGATTATCAAAGGAAATTGGATGCACCTGAGCTCAATTTGGAGTGTCATAGCAAACGCATCATGCGCTTTACAGAAACTGCTAAAAGTAGCATACGCAGACTACAATGGTGGTGCGCATCTGGGAGTCAAGACAAAGTCCTTGGCTTTGATAATTGGTGTGTGAAACAAACACTGGAGAGTCCATAATTTCAATTGTGGTATCTTGTGCTCTCTGCATGGAGCTGACCATTTTCACCCTGATCTGGTCATTTAGAGAAGCAGACTTTGAACTGTATTGTGAGGCACTGTCAGAACTTATCCCAAACTTCTTTGCTAACAACAATGTCAACTATGCACGGTGGCTTCTGATTCACCTCCAAGACATGATGTCTCTTGAGCAGGAGCATCCACAAGTTACTGGAGTGTTTCACAAAGGAAACTTAGTTTGTCATAAATCAGGAAGAGAGTTCTCTACAACGGCTATCGACCAATCCCACAAACAAAATAATGCAGTGATCAAAGGTGATGTAGGAGCGATCGGCTTGACTGAGGACCCAACAGCACTTAGAAGGTGGATGGTGGCTGGGTCCGAAGTGAGTCGTCTTGATGCTGCATATGAGAACATTTCAGGAGCCAAAGATGCATCAACCAGCAGCAGGCATTGTAAACAGACTAAAGTTGCTCAACTACAATTCTTCGAGAAAGTTTAAAACTTTTCGCGGTACTCCAGGAGAATGGCAATCCCTTTCAAGAGAGGTGAACCGACCTTTTCGTATTAGATAAGTTCAATAATGCAGACCCGACCATCGCTGCAAGATCGGTGGGCATCACAAGAGAGCAAAGAACGGTCATGGAGGGACTCAACAGTACAGACCAATGCTCATTCTATCAGCCAATCAAAAATAACAAGTTGGCTTTCTTCAAACATAAACTAGTTCATTGTATTTCCAAGGAGAAAGTGCTGAAGGATGACTGCCCCTTGTTCTCGTGACTTTTCATCTCATGTCAGAGCAGATCGTGTGACTTGCATGAATTATTCAACCATGAGAACCGGTTAGCCCCCGCCTCTCTCAGTGGCAATGGGAAACTCCATGCATGGCAGAAGTCTCAACACAACAACAACAACATGCATTTTAAAGGCCATTTTCCCTGCTAGAGCAGGGGTTAGCCTTGCGGTCCCCATGACAATCTTCTCCATTTTGCCCTATTTTCTGCATCTCTCCTTGTTAACCCCCTTGCCCGCATTTCTTCTTCCACCATCTTTAGCCAAGTCTTTCTCGGTCTTCCCCGTCTTCTACTTCCTTCTACATTCATTTCAAAACTCTTCTCAACCAGTCACTTTCATTCTTCCTCAACACATGACCAAACCATCTCAACCTGTTCCTCTTCACAGCATCAATCACAGGCTCTATTCCCATCATCTTTCGCAATTCATCATTTGTCTTCCTCTCTCTCAACGATACTCCGCACATCCGTCAAACCATTCGCATTTCCACCCTTTCCAACCTTCGTTGCTGCTCTACGTTCATTACCCATGTCTCGCTCCCATAAATCATAACACTTCTCACACATGCAGCATACACCTTTCCCTTCAGCTTCAACGACACTCCCCTCATCATCAGCATGCCACTCAATTCCCGAAACTTCTTCCATGCACATCTCACTCGAGCAACCGTTGCCGAGTCTGATCCACCTTCTCCATTCAGCATGTCTCCGAGGTAGCAAAATGTTTTCACACCTTCCAGCTTCATGCCGTCTCCAAGATCCAACTCAACATTTCCTCCATCTGCAGCTCCCTCTGTGCACACCTTACATTTGAATGTAGCTGCCACACTGGTTAATGACCCTCTCAGACCACTACATTTTTGATGAACCCACTCAGCGCACATTGTACACTGAATGGAGTTCACTCCGACACCCTTCCTACACACAGCACAGGGCTACTTCCCAGTTCTTTCCACCTCACCACATGCTTTACCACTTGCCATCACCTTCGTCTTTCCGATATTCACCTTCAGACCTTTTGTCTCCATACATTCCTTCCACGTGTTCATCTTTTCCTTCAGTCCATCCATACTTTCCGCAATCAACACCAGATCATCTGCATACAACAACTCCCACGGTAAACCCTCCTTTACGTTCTGAGCCAGCACCTCCATCACAGCTACAAATAGTAGTGGACTTAGTACCGACCCCTGATGCACTCCCACCTTCACCTCAAACTCACCACTGTTCCCGTCCTTCGTCCTTACAGCTGTGCGCGCTCTTTTGTACATTGCCATCACTGCTCTGATCAACCATTCCTCCACTCCTAACTTCCTCAATGCCCTCAATGCAGAAGTCTCAGCTAGTGGAAATAATTGAAAATAAAGTTACGGTTCCAGACGCAGAACCAGAAGCTGATGTCATCATCATAGATGGTTCAGCACCTGTCGACATCCTATCTCCATGTGCATCAAAGATGTTTGATGAGCATGCCAGATATGCCATCCTCCCCAAAGTGCAGGCCGACTGCACCAAGTACAAGAGAATTGACATTGTGTTTGATGTGTAGACAGTCAAATCTGAAGTGAGAGGCAAGTTCCAAAAGAGGCAAAGGGATTCTTAATTGGTTGGTCCTTCATTTGTTGGTCCTTAATCAAAATGCCTTTCAACTGGAGGAGCTTTCTTCAGGATGATGACAAGAAGACTGAGCTCTTCAACTTCCTTGCAGAAAAAATCTCCAAAGTATGTACAACGAGGACTGTTATTGTGACAAAAGGAGACTATGCCATTTGTAATATATAACATTTGATTTAAACAAGTTGGTCCTCGATCATAAACTGATGAGGCGAAAGGACGGGCGAACGAACAGACATTAACCAATTGCTTAACCCTGCTTTTTGCATGGGGACATGAGCTGACAATGTGTGATGATTTTTCAGGGGGTTGTTTTGTTTAGTGTTTGATAATAAAACCAAAATTATTGTAATTCTCAATGTTACCGTCGCCAGAGGAGAGGGTATTGCATTTGGGTCAGTTTGTTTGTCTGTTTGTCCACACAGAATAAATATGATTTTCTCTGCAACCGTTGGTCCGATTGACAGGAAATTTTCACCCTAGATGCAACTCCACCTGTATAATTTTAAAATGATAATCATGACGTCATAGGTCAGTCATGTGGTATGGGCGCCATCTTGGAAAAACCGAAACATTTTGCACCTCTATATCTCCGAAAGCGCTGAATAGAAAAAATTGAGACATGGATCATTGTGAAGAACTCTCGATGTGGAATAACATATGTGAATAATGATGTCATAAGTGCTTCCATTATGACGTTATAATTCGACAAGTACAAAACTTCATCGATCAAGATGGAATTTCTTGAGCATCATCTATTTGATAAATTGGTGGAGAAAAAAATAATGATGACATCATCGGTCATGTGGTTCGACCGCCATATTTGTTTAACACAAACGCCTTTAAAAAAACCACTCAGAACACGTCCTGGCGAGGGTCTGCAATCTATGATTGCTCTTTCTAGTTATAACATGTGATAAACACAACAAATGGGATGGACATGGACACAGAACCATCAAACAAACAAAATGGTGTAAGAGGGCTTTATATTTTAAATAGTAGGAATTAGAACAAGTGTGGGGATAGCTAAGGTAAGAGAGTAGGATGAAAAATGACGAACAGGTGTGCAAGTAAGTGTCAATGACGAACAGGTGTTAAATGCAAGTCAGGTGTTAAATGGGTGAGGCCAATCCACAGCAGAAGAGTGCAAATTATCAAAATAACCAGTTATGGATGCAGGTAAACATGAAAATAAGCCCACGAGAGAAACGGTGGTAACGGAGACAAATCGGGACAGGTATACTTCACTTTGGAAACAAATAACTCGGTGCAGAGACAACAATATGCTACAGATATAAGGAACTTCAAGCCTGTGCAATGGTTGCCAACCTATGTTTGGCTGTCCGTGCTCTACCCCTTTTAAATGCTGAGAATGAAAAGCAAGGAAGTAGCACGTACCATTTTTTAAGACTTTGGTATGACACGGACGAGGTTCGAACGGCAGACCGCCCAGACTTAGAGTGGACACTCTAACACTAACTTTGACTCGACGTATGTTCAATGGATTTTTGGTTCAATGGATTCCTTTTTCTATTTGTTTGTAAGAGTCACAAATACTTGAGTTTGGTTTCCTCGCGTGAACAGCGCTGTGATCTACACCTTGGGAGCCGGACGTGTGAAGAGCTTCCACAGAGAAAGCTGGAGTCTTGGGTCGTTCCTGGCTCTGTGGAACATTTTCTTCATTATCCCTGCACAGGAACAATAACAAGGACAAGATGGTTAAACAACAACTTGACAACTTGATTGTTAGAATATGAAAATGATCACAGATTAGGACAATAATTGTGATAACATGGCAATGATCCGGCATTATTACATTACTTGTATTCAGATTACAATAATCCTTAATTTATGCTTAAATTGTAATTTAGTAAGAATAGAAACACCTGCTCACGTATGGAGCAGGGGCTGGAAGGGTATGGGGGCTGGGGGGGGGGGGGGGGATCATGTGTATGTGCATACAATGTGAAGAACGATGTGTTCATATTAATTATTAATATTATCTTACTATAAAATAGGCCACGGTGATTCTGTCTGTCTGTCCGTCCGTCTGTCTGTCTGTCTGTCTGTCTGTCTGTCCGGGGGTGTGGCTTACTCCGTTTGGACAGTAGCTCCACCCATTCTGGGAGAGGCTTCATATAAACAAATATCCACCATTTTTTTAACTCGAATAGCTTTGAGGCCTGTTTAGTTAGGCCAGTGCTGTCTTTCTCTCTCACACAGGTTTACTTCAACTCTAATTCAATATATCATTTCATTTTTAACAGTCGCTAACATAGTTTTAGACTCGGTTGAAAAAAAACGGGAAGAAAATCCCATGAAAGTTTCCGTTTATAGAACGAAATGAATTCTCAAAGGCCTGTAAAATAAAACCCATTCATTGAGTCACCCTCACGATTTTATCGAATTAACCATCTGATTTAATTTTTATCGATGGTTTTAGACTCGGTGTCAGAAATAATTGAGAACATTCACGCACACGGGAAAATGCAGAGATATATGTGTAAAAATCGCTCTACGATGATACACGAAAATACACCGCCTAAAATAAGTCGGGGAAAATGTCGACATATATTAAAAATTCGCTTTTTCTTTTCCGTTAAGATATATTACTTTTACATTTGATGACAGTCGTCACAAATACGTCAACAATGATGCCGACATATATTTATTCGTTCTTATTTCATTCAACATTATTATACGGAAGTAAAGGTTCACGTGTTCATTTCACGTGTGAAAAAACCAACTCCATTTCACGTGTGCAGAGAAGTATAATTCACATATGTAAAATAAATAAATGAACAGACGGGAAATTATCGAGAGATATTTCTTCGTTTTTATTTTATGAGTTACCAGCAGAAATACCCCGCGTTGCCGGGCGGGGAAGGGAGGAGGGAGGGGGGAATGGCACATACACTTTAAACATGTATATACATGTGGGATGTGGGATATATACATGTGGGACATGTGTAGGTGTACGTGTGTGTGTGTGTGTGTGTGTGTGTGTGTGTGTGTGTGTGTGTGTATGTGTTTGTGTGTGCATATATATTGTTACGGATCGCGGTTTAGATGGTATGATGGGCCGAGCGGATGGTCCAACCGCGACCGTTACAGGATCCCTGACTCACCCGATTCACCCAGAACCTTGGCCGTATCGCACCGCAGCTGTCCAATCTGGGAAAAGACTAAAACGACGCAATGCAAAGAGGAAAAGGAATAAAACGAGAAGACGTACAGACGAGTAATGGGATTTATTATTTACACAAGCAAAAAGGAGCAATCAAGGTTTATTTACAACACATAAGACGCAGGTGACACAGTGCAAATACTAGCTTATCCAGACTTAACTTATTCCCAGGACAGAACAAACAAAGACACTGACTCACGCGGGGAATTGCAGAGTGGATTGCTGGAAGGAGGTGTGTGGCTGGAGGGGGGGGACGGCACGGAGCTGGCTGGAGCTTGATCCCGCACGGGACGTCGGGCTGGACTTCGACGGCCGCTGATGCCACCGGGCCTGTCGTGTGCGCGGGATCACGGGTCGGAGCTGCTTGGTGGAGCCGATGCGCTGGTGGGGGGGTCTGGCGTGACGGGTTCTCTCCTCCTTACGCACTCTTGCTCTGATGACCCAGCTCTTTTTCGTCCCTCCTTGTCTCAACTCAAAGTGCATCTCCTCTGGGAACACCCCCGCCATGGGTTATATAGGCCCCACCCCTCAACCTTTGCGAACCTCCCCCAAACGTTCTCTCCCCGCCCTCTCAAGCCAAACCCCTTGTTCATGGTTGGTCGAGTGGGGCTGGCTCACTCCTCCCCTCTCTGACGAGGTGGGGACCCGCCTTTCTTCCCCAACCCTGCCTCGTGGTCAATGGCGGATGAAGGGAAAACCGCCCAACATGCAGTTGGCAATGCGAATTGCAATTGATGAAAAGGGGGGAATGGAAGTGTTGGGAGTGGGAATGAAGGGAATCTATCTCTTTCACTGGTGCAATGGAGTATTTCAATTAATGGGAGACACAGCCTTACTCTAAAAACACATAATAAGAGATAACTATCAAACAGGGGTCTTCTATTATTTGGCTGATGTGTATGCTTGTGGACAAATTATGGGATGCCCTTTCACCTTTACACAGCTCCGGAGGTAGGGGGGCGCAGAATAAACAATAATAATAATAATACACAATCAAAAAATATACAGTCCTCATATCCGCAACACTGCACCCTCCTCCTCTTAGGCACGTCCCGGGCCTACAACTTTTATTTTTAGTGTGACACGTAGGTGTAGTTCCCTCTACTTTTAACCTGACCCTGAGTGCGACAGTTTTTAAAACATAAATAAATGTGTCCCGCTGCTCCATTGCACCCTGCCTAACAGACTTACGCCCACAGTTAACCGAATTGCGGAATGGTCTTCAAACTACACACTGACGGTGGGAAGCATTATTTACAATTGACGCTACTTTATTTACAAGACTAACCCAGGACCTGTGATTGTTCTTTCTGGGGGGGAGACAGTCTGCTCTGCATCAATGCACCATGAACGCACCCAAAAACGCACCAATACAAGCACCCAAGCACCAATCGGTGCAGTCACCATTGTTCAAGAGTGTTCAACAAAAATAAATTCAACAACCCCTAACCCTGCAGGTGATCTCTTGCTCTTCGGCTCCCTCTGCTGGTTATTATTATTTTCCTGGTGTTGTCATCTTCCCTTGCTGGCGGCCTATTTGCAATAAAAGAATGCACCTAACGTGTCCGCTTTTATTTTATTTATGGCCCACAGGGGCCGACTACGTGTGGTTCATCTGTGGGGCATCGGTGCCCTGTGGCCAAGGTCCGCCAGCAGGATTTCGGGCCCTCATGGCCGGTTCCAGCAGAGGGGCCATGCCCCAACCCATGGGGTCCATAGGTGGTGCTCGGCCACAGGCATGTGGTCCATAATGTGGTGCATCGATGCAGACAGCTGGTTCTGGGAATTTCGGGCGCACAATGGAGGACTCACGCACGCTCCCCTCGGCACCCAATGGCGCACAGGTCATGTGGGAGACAAAAGGGGAAAGACAAATGAGCGAGGGGTAAGGTCACAAGGGTACACATCAATAAGGCAATGCAAGGCGAAATGCGTACGGAGGGCAAAGTGAGAAAGCTCGTCCCTACCGTACGTCACCCCCCTGTCACCTACACTACCCTTGCCCTTACCCCATATGTACAAAAATCTACACATTACCAATCCGTCGCTACCGTCACGTCTTCCCCTTATTTCCCCTATACCAAATTCGTCTCCACAATCCCTCTACTTCAAAATTTGCCATCACCAAATTCATCATCAATCCTCATAAGGAGGAAGAGATGGAACATCAAGCACAATGTCACACCCACGTCATGATGCGTCTCACATTCCAAACATCTGCATCAAAAATAATTAAACATGGCATGGTGTGGAGTACCTGTCACCTCAGGTGAGTGGATGCGGATGGTGCGAGGAGATCCTTCATCCTAACTATCCTCTAAATGATTTTAACACACTTTACACTACCCGGGGTCTTTCCCTGCCAATCCATTGGCCAACTTACACTATGGGTTCTAAAAACCAATTCCCATTGACCAAACTGTGGTGCTTCTCAATTTGGGGTCTCACTCCCCCGATTCATCTCCTGGTGCCCTCGCACAATTTCTGGGCTGCGACGTGTAGCTCTCCCAGCAGGTCTACCCACCTGCACACCTCCACCACTGCAGTTGCCACCCGAGCTTACCTAGCTCCTCACCCTAACCTAACTAACTGGGGACAGCCCCTCCTGGCTCTGTCACCCCACTCGGTGCCCTCTGGCACTGGGCTACCCGGGTCCGTCCTCCGGATCCTCGGGCCCCATCCACAACAACTACTACCGGCTCCCAGAGCCCACCTGCGGCCTCACCTGGCCGACATACTCACAGTGGTGGAGCGCCCAACCAACTACACACACTAACAGGCTACACGCCCAGCCATTTCCACAACACTAATGCACCCATCCAAAGACCATTCTTTCACCCGCACCACAGATGCCAATATCCAACCACAATTTACCTGTACCCTCTACCTAACACTTACACTACCCGCCCCGGGTATCCGTGATGGGGGTCCACTCTTCCCCCATTCACACCTTCGCACCATCCACTCCACTCCACAATTTCCACCATACTCACTCCACGACCATCCATTCCTATACTCCATACCATTTATTCCATACACCTGTCCTTCATTCACCTGTCGTTGCACACCTGTGCAATCCTACCTGGTGCCACCTGCACCCTCCTCCTCTTCCTGGACCAGTTGGTCAACAAAACACACAATCACCACTACTCCCTCATACACTGCTCCACACACCTGTTCAGTTGCACACCTGTGCAATCACACCTGTTCAATCACACCTGTTCAATCCTCAAACACACGGCATCATCTCAGCTAACTACTCCCCTCTGAAACTTGCGCTTCCCAGTCGTCCCTTTAAACTATTGCGCTCCCACGTCATTATCATCCACACTAAACTACCTGCGTCCCCACTACAGGTATCAGTCACTAACTAAACTTAACGTTACCTAATGTCATCTTCGCAAGATCCCTATCAATATAACCAAGCCCTCCCTGGCTCGGTTGTCATAGCCACCCCATAAACTATTGCGCATTTGCCCCCACTCTTGTGAGGGATGACAGAGTTGCCATCCCACCACATCGGGCATCTCCCACTATCAATTTCGCTCGTCCAAATCCAACAAATCAAAAATTTGTCATTTCATCTGCCAATCACCATACCAACATCAAATTTTGCTTTTTTTCTAATTTCGGGGCCAAAACACTATCCTCATCACCCGTCTACTTATTACATCCTCTCGGTGCGCCAATTCACGTCTACAGCCCGGCTTCGTACAGCCGAGCAATGAATACGGGTTGTTTTGTGCCAGCGGCTGGATACGTCCCGCATTCGTGGCAGGGACGGGGGCTTACCCGGGCCGAGATCCCACGCACCACCTCGGCGTGGAGCCATCCAATGTCCCGATCTCGACCTGCCGGCACGTCTCAATAGAAAGTGGTCGCCATGACGACCCTTCCTATCGGGCTGTCCGCTCTGCCTAGTGGAGCCCGGACGCGGCCGTTCCAAGCGAGGCACAGCGTGGATCGCGTACGGCGGTTCTTTCGAAACCGCCGTGGTTCGGATCCCCGCTGGTCCTCGCGGCACGCGAAGCTGCCCGACGCGCACCGAGGGCCCGATTCGGCTATAAGTCGTTCTAACCTCTAACCCGGTTACCGTCGATGCCTCACCTGGATGCTTACAAGCATACGCTACCCCTTTCTTGCTCATACCTCCAGCTGTTCCCATGCTCCTCGTACCTTTCCTTACACACCCAGGTACACTCATTCCACTCACAGACTTGGTCACACACCTGACCACCGAACACCTTGGCACACATTCGTCGCTCGCACACCTCACCAACACACCTCTTCGCGCCCCTTCCTCGGTCACCTCCTCTGTGACCATCACAGGTGTGCTTTCACTCGCACACCCAACCACGTGCCTCACGACCAACTCAAGTGTGCATTCCCACACACGCTCTACCATTCCAGGTGTGCATCCTTCCATTCCAGGTGTACATCCTCGCTCACCTGTCACAACCAACTCACGCTCCGTGTCACTCTCACTACTTTCACCACCACTCTTGACAACGCGCTCACCCTTACTCTCGACAGCGCACTCTTTCCTCATGCACCCGTCCATTACACACCTTTCTCGCGCACACTCTTGCGCACACTTTTCCGTTACTTCCTCCGTAACACTCACCACACCGCGCTTCCATGTGCTCCCTCGCACACGCGCTACGTCCAACTCACTCTTGACGGCACACTCACTCCTCGACGTGCACTTTTTCCTCACACACCCCATGGTCAGACATTCTCGCACACCAGACCTGTCGCACACTTCACCAACGGCCTCTCACGAACACCCGGATCCAAACCAATCCCCAAGCCGACTGAAGCTTTCCTCACATCATGTACATTGCCACTCACCTCCGTACCTCGTCTCCGCACCTCCTTTGCCACCTGCAAACTCTTTATTTGGTTAGTGAGCAGCACATTATGAGTTGAGCACCGACCTTGTACCAATTCCATTACCTCCTCCTGGATTTCTCTCTTAGTTTCTGTCCGTCTCTTCTTAATTTCACTCACCTCTTCTTCCACTTCCTCTAATTTTTGTTTAACCTCTTTTATTTCCCGGTGCGTCTCCTCAAGTTCGTCCTCTAAGGCTACCGTGACCGTCTCTATGTGCATCCTCACCTCTCGGTCCTTCGTCTCCACTATTTCTGTCACCTCTTCCACCCTCATTGTCAGTCCCTCACGTACCATCTGACATTCCTTCTGTGTCGCTATTAATTCATTTTTTATGTCCTTTTGTGTCGCTTTTAACCCCCCGATTATTGCAGTGTTCTTTTCCACTTGGTCCGCTAGTTCCCTTTGTCCGACTGTCAGCTGTTCTACTCCCTTCGTCAGATCCTCTATGCCCCCCTGTAACCTAGCCGTATTATTCCTCACTTCTTTCTCCATACGCTTCTCACCTCGCTTTACCTCCTCGCATAGCCCCGAGACCTCCTCACTCACACCTCGTCGTATCTCCTTTTTCATCTCCTCCCTTTCTTTTGTAGATGCCGCCCTCATCTGTCCCAATTCATCCCTCTGAGCATCCAATTTGGTTTCTACCCCGATTTTTACCTCCTCTATTTGCTCTCCCATTTGTTTAATTTCTCGGGCGGATTGTTCCCCTATTTCCTGCAATTTGTCCTCCATCCTATTTTCTAGCCCCATTAACCCATTTTTCATCCCCTCTATCTGATTCTCCTGGGCAGCCATTCTATTTTCCACCCCCGTTAACCCATGTTTCACCTCTTTTATCCCGTTGTCTAACCCCTCAAAATTATTGTCTAACTTCCCAAATTTCTTGTCTAACCCCTCACCGGTACCCCTCGCTTCGTCCCTCATTACCCCCATTTGCTCACTCTGAGCCCTTATTTGCTCACTCTGAGCATCCATTCGGTTCCCCATTTGCTCACTCTGAGCCTTCATTTGCTCACTCTGAGCATCCATAAGGGCCTTCATTTGGATCATAGAAAGGCCCCAATCCACCGGCGGTGCTGCTACGGTCACGGGCGTGGCAAAATTTGGTGCCACTACACCCACGTGCGCGAGGACGCCATTTTGCGCGCCTGATACTCCCTCAACCGCCTCCTCATTGCTCCCCTCCATTTGATCCTGGGTTACTCCTAACCCCTCTATCTCTCCCACCGGCATCCCGTCGCCTTGACCAGCCATGGCGCGATTTCAAAGTTCAGGTTTTGTAAAACAAAACAATTTTCGGCCGCTCCAAATTTTGACCAAATTTTTTTTTTAGATGTTTTAAAAATTTGGTTTGGGCCCCGAATCTCACTCCCAGACACCAATTGTTACCGATCGCGGTTTAGATGGTATGATGGGCCGAGCGGATGGTCCAACCGCGACCGTTACAGGATCCCTGACTCACCCGATTCACCCAGAACCTTGGCCGTATCGCACCGCAGCTGTCCAATCTGGGAAAAGACTAAAACGACGCAATGCAAAGAGGAAAAGGAATAAAACGAGAAGACGTACAGACGAGTAATGGGATTTATTATTTACACAAGCAAAAAGGAGCAATCAAGGTTTATTTACAACACATAAGACGCAGGTGACACAGTGCAAATACTAGCTTATCCAGACTTAACTTATTCCCAGGACAGAACAAACAAAGACACTGACTCACGCGGGGAATTGCAGAGTGGATTGCTGGAAGGAGGTGTGTGGCTGGAGGGGGGGGGGGACGGCACGGAGCTGGCTGGAGCTTGATCCCGCACGGGACGTCGGGCTGGACCTCGACGGCCGCTGATGCCACCGGGCCTGTCGTGTGCGCGGGATCACGGGTCGGAGCTGCTTGGTGGAGCCGATGCGCTGGTGGGGGGGTCTGGCGTGACAGGTTCTCTCCTCCTTACGCGCTCTTGCTCTGATGACCCAGCTCTTTTTCGTCCCTCCTTGTCTCAACTCAAAGTGCATCTCCTCTGGGAACACCCCCGCCGTGGGTTATATCGGCCCCGCCCCTCAACCTTTGCGAACCTCCCCAAACGTTCTCTCCCCGCCCTCTCAAGCCAAACCCCTTGTTCATGGTTGGTCGAGTGGGGCTGGCTCACTCCTCCCCTCTCTGACGAGGTGGGGACCCGCCTTTCTTCCCCAACCCTGCCTCGTGGTCAATGGCGGATGAAGGGAAAACCGCCAACATGCAGTTGGCAATGCGAATTGCAATTGACGAAAAGGGGGGAATGGAAGTGTTGGGAGTGGGAATGAAGGGAATCTATCTCTTTCACTGGTGCAATGGAGTATTTCAATTAATGGGAGACACAGCCTTACTCTAAAAACACATAATAAGAGATACTATCAAACAGGGGTCTTCTATTATTTGCTGATGTGTATGCTTGTGGACTAATTATGGATGCCCTTTCACCTTTACACAGCTCCGGAGGTAGGGGGGCGCAGAATAAACAATAATAATAATAATACACAATCAAAAAATATACAGTCCTCATATCCGCAACAATATATATATATATATATATATGTGTGTGTTGTGTATATGTGTGCATGTGTATATGTGTATGCATGTGTGTCAGTGTACATGTGTGTGTGCACGTGTGTGTGTGTGTGTGTGTGTGTGTGTGTGTGTGTGTGTGTGTGTGTGTGTGTGTGTGTGTGTGTGTATATATATATATATATATATTATATATATATATAATATATATATATATATATATATATACTATATAATATATATATATACAGTCATCCCTCGTTTATCGCGGGAGTTACGTTCCAGAACCCCCCGTGATAGGTGAAAATCCGCGAAGTAGAAACCATATATTAATTTTATTATTTTTATATATTTTAAGCCTTTAAAAACCCTCCCCATACTCTTATAAACCTTTCCCACGCTCTTATGAAGCCTTTCTACACTCTTTAAACACACTTTTGAGACCCATCCTTAGTCCTTACGTATTAGAAAAATATTTGTACGTGTATATATAGCTGTTACAGTACATTGATGCAAGTTCTTTTATAATTGCAATTAATTAACAAACAAACATACACATATGATCATGGAACTACACAAGTACAGTACAACAAAGTATTTACATTGATGCAAATTGTGTTTTTGAAAGCAAAAGGCAATAATTGACAAAAGTGCCTTTAATCAAACCTGAGGCCTAAGCATAAAGAAGTCTTCATGAGCTATTCAAAATAGAGATGATGATTAATTTTGAAAATTAATAAGAAATGCATTAGCTTCCTCTTGCATATGCAGCAGCTTCCTGATGGTTAATTTGTAGGAAGCAGTGGGGGGTGGAGAGGAGGTGAGGAGGGTGGTTATTCCTGATCTGATGCAGTGATGAAGCAGATATCTCATCTGTATCAAAAGGTAATGACCGAAAAATCCCATCCTCCACAGCCTCGGTCATTCATGTTACTCAGCGACTTAATTTAATTGCAGCTTTAGACAACATCATCGAAATCGTCATCATGATCATGTGTCTCTAAGTTGTAAACATAAGTTATTGTAAATTAGAGGTTACCCAAAGTATGATGACTCTTAAAACCATATTGATCATTAAACTGCAGGACACAGTTTGGCATCAACCTTGCAAATTACTTAAAGTAGCGAAGAACCGTCCAAGAACCCTCCTTATGGATGGGTTAATTACCCCCAGAATCATGGACAAGTTAATTACCCCCAGAATATGGGACTTGCAAAATGCGCGATTCTTTGTCTACTCATTTATAATGCGTATTTTATTTCGATTTACTGTAATATTCTTTTAATATAGGTTTTAATTAATGTGTTATATTTTTATTATTATTATTATTAATTTTTTAGGCTAGAAAATGCTTATTTTACCGCAAAAATAATTAAAATCTAAAAAAATAAAAATACCTATAGGCCGCAGAATCCCGCGATATAATGAAAAATCCGATATATAATTTTACATATACTAGCGAGAAAAACCCGTGATGTACCGAAGCCGCGAAAAGTGAAGCGCGATATAGCGAGGGATGACAGTATATATATATATATATATATATATATATATATATATATATATATATATATATATATATATATATATTGTTATAGATCGCGGTTTGGATGTTATAGACCGAGCGGTGGTTTAAAACCGCGACCTAACAAAACTCACCCGATTCCACCCGAACGTTGGTTG
>NC_136265.1:113363153-113403153 GCF_964187855.1 Myxine glutinosa
CTTACCCCTTACTGTATCCACAAAACACAACACTACCCATAAACATCTACTTTACAAATCAACAAACATCCCTACTGTCTTCCCCGTTCCTCCCATAAACCAAATTCGTCTTCTCTCCCTCCTAACCAATCAAATTTGCCATTTTCAACTCTCATCAAAATTTGCCATCTCCAACTCAACATCATAATTTGCCATTACCAATTCATCATCAGTCCCTCCTAGGGAGGGAGAGATGGAATCACCCCAATGTCTCATCCACGTCGTGATGCGTCTCACAAATCCAACAGCAATTCTCATTTCTGCAACACAAACAAAGAAAACACAGGTGTGGAGTCATCATCATCACCACAGGTAAGTGGCTGCGTATGGTGCGACAGGTTCATCAATCCTAACTATTTCCTAAATGACTTTAACAACTTTACACTACCCGGGGTCTTTCTCCGGCCAACCCATTGGCCCTCTTACACTATGGGTTCTAAAAACCAATTCCCATTGGCCAAACTGTGGTGCTCTTCAATTTGGGGTCTCACTCCCCCGATTCATCTCCCGGTGCCCTCGTACAATTTCTGGGCTGTGGCGTGTACCTCTCCCAGTGGGTCTACCCACCTGCACCCCTCCACCACTGCAGTTGCCTCCGAGCTTACCTGCTCCTTACCCTAACCTAACTACCAGGGGAAGGCCCTCTGGCTCTCTCCCCACTCCGTGCCCTCTCTGGCACTGGGCTGCCCGATCCACACCCGGGATCCTCAGGCACCCACTCACAACTACCGGCTCCCAGAGCCCACCTGCGGCCTCACCTGGCCGACATCCTCACAGTGGTGGAGTGCCCAACCAACTACACACACTAACAGGCTACACGCCCAGCCATTTCCACAACACTAATGCACCCATTCACAACACCATTCTGCAACCGCACCACAAATGCCAATATCCAACCACAATTTACCTGCACCCTCTACCTAACACTTACACTACCCGCCCCGGGTACTCGTGAAAGGGGTCCACTCTTCCCCCATCCACACCTTCGCACCATGCACACCACTCCGTACCACTTACTCCAACTTTCTCCACACACCTGTACTTGCACACCTGTGCTCTCACACCTGGTGCCACCGGCACCCTTCTCTCCCCAAGCGCATTCGCGCTGATCCACACACTCACTACTCATACACTGCTCCACACACCTGTCCAGTTGCACACCTGTGCAATCACACCTGTCCAGTTGCACACCTGTGCAATCACACCTGTTCAATTCTCACAAACACGGCATCATCTCAGCTAACTACTCCCTTCTGAAACTTGCGCTTCCCAGTCGTCCCTTTAAACTATTGCGCTCCCTCGTCATTATCATCCATACTAATCTACCTGCGTCCCCACTACAGGTATCAGTCACTAACTAATCTTAACGTCACCTAATGTCATCTTCTAGGGCCCTATCAATATAACCTAACCCACCCGGGCTAGTTTTCACTGCCATACACCCCATAAACTATTGCTCCTTTGCCCCCACCTGTGAGGGATGGTGGATTTGCCATCCCACCACATCGGGGGTCTCTCACTACCAATTTTGCACATCAAATTTCAACAAATTACAAATTTGCCAATCATCTGCCAATCACTGTACCATTACCAATCATCACTCTGCCAATCCTTTGCCAATCATCAAATTTTGCTTTTCTCTAATTTTGGGTCCAAAACACTAACCTCATCACCCAGTCGACTCACTAATACCTCTCGGTGCGCCAATTCCTGTCCAAAGCCCGGCTTCGTAAAGCCAAGCCATGAATGCTGGTTGTTCTGTGCCAGCGGCTGGGTGCGTCCCGCATTCGGTGCAGGGAAGGAGGTTTACCCGGGCCGAGATCCCACGCACCATCTCGGCACGGAGCCATCCAATGCCCCGATCTCGACCTGCCGGCACGTCTCACCAAAAAGTGGTCGCCATGACGACCCTTTCTATCGGGCTGCCAGCTCCGCCTAGTGGAGCCTGGACGCGGCCGTTCAAAGCGAGGCCCGGCACGCACCGAGGGCCTGCTTCGGCTAAAAGTCGCTCTAACCTCTAACCCGTGTAACGTCGATGCTTCACCTGGACGCTTACACCCCGCAGCCCGTTCCTTGCTCACACATCCAGCCGTGCCCATGCTCCTCGTACCTTTCCTTACACACCCAGGTACACTCATTCCACTCACAGCCTTGGTCACACACCTGACCACCGAACACTTTGGCACACATTCGTCGCTCGCACACCTCACCAATACACCTCTTCGCGCCCCCTCCTCGGTCACCTCCTCTGTGACAATCACAGGTGTGCTCTCATTCGCACACCCACTCACGTGCCTCACCACCAACTCCAGCGTGCATTCCCACTCACGCTCTACCATTCCAGGTGTGCATCCTTCCATCCCAGGTGTACATCCTCGTTCACCTGTCACAACTAACTCACGCTCCATGTCACTCCCACTACTTTCACCTCCATTCTTGACAGCGCACTCACCCTTACTCTTGACAGCGCACTCTTTCCTCATGCACCTGTCCGTCACACACCTTCCTCGCGCACACTCTCCCGTCACACCCTCTGTAACACTCACCACAGGTGTGCATTCTTCCTTGCCTTTGACAGCGCACTCTTTCCCCATGCACCTGTCCGTCACACACCTTCCTCGCGCACACTCTTGCGTTACACCCTCTGTAACACTCACCACAGGTGTGCATTCTTCCTTGCCTTTGACAGCGCACTCTTTCCCCATGCACCTGTCCGTCACACACCTTCCTCGCGCACACTCTTGCGTTACACCCTCTGTAACACTCACCACAGGTGTGCATTCTTCCTTGCCTTTGACAGCGCACTCTTTCCCCATGCACCTGTCCGTCACACACCTTCCTCGCGCACACTCTTGCGTTACACCCTCTGTAACACTCACCACAGGTGGACACTCTTCCTTACTTCTGACAGCGCACTCTTTCCTCATGCACCTGTCCGTCACACACCTTTCTCGCGCACACTCTCCCGTTACACCCTCTGTAACACTCACCACAGGTGGACACTCTTCCTTACTTCTGACAGCGCACTCTTTCCTCATACACCCCAGAGTCGGACTTTCTCGCACACCTCCTTTTTCGCACACCAGACCTGTCGCACACTTCACCAACGGCCTCTCACGAACACCCGGGTCCAAACCAATCCCCAAGCTTCTTAAATCCCCTGGCGCATCATACGCACGACCATATTGGTCACCACTTACACCGGGTCCTCTTCCTCTTCGCTTCTCCTCCATCACCTGCGAATCCCTCATCCGGTTAATGAGCACATCATCACGATCCAAACACAGACTTTGGACCAATTCTTTTATCTCCTCTTTTATTTCTTTCTTATCCCCTCTCCGTCGCTTCTTAATTTCGCTCATCCCCTCTTCCACTTCTTCTAGTTTCTGCTTCACCTCTTTCATTCCCCGGTACGTCTCCTCAAGCTCGTCCTCCAAGGCTACCTTGACCGTTTCCAGGTGCGTCCTCACCTGCCGGTCCTTCGTCTCCATTACCTCTATCACCTCGTCCAACCTCGTTGTCAGTCCCTCACGTACCATCTGACATTCCCTCTTCGTCGCTATCAAGTCGTTTTTTATGTCGTTTTGTGTCGCTTTTAAACCTCCTAATACCGCAGTGTTCCTTTGAACCTGCTCCACTAACTCCGTTTGTCCCACCGTCAGCTGCTCCACCTCCTGCGTCAGGTCCTCTATGCCCCCTTGTAACTTTACAGTCCCCTTTCTCACCTCCTTCTCCATGTGCTCCTTACAGTGCCTCACCTCCTCGCGCACTCCTCCGACCTCCTCACTCACTCCTCTTCTGATCTCCTCTCCCATCACTTGCATCTCCTGCCCAGATGCCACCCTCATCTGCTCCATTTCCTCCCTGTGAGCATCCAGTTTGGTTTCTACCCCCATTCTGACCCCCTCTATCTGCTGCTCCATTTGTTTAACTTCCCTTTCCGCTTGGTCCCTCATGTCCCTCAATTTGCCTTCCATACTGTTTTCTAACCCCTCTAACCCATTTTTCACTCCCTCTATCTGATTCTCCTGGGCAGCCATTCTATTTTCTACCCCCATTAACCCATTTTTCACTTCTTTTATCCCGTTGTCTAACCCCTCAAAATTATTGTCTATCTTCCCAAATTTCTTGTCTAACTCCTCAAAATTATTGTCTAACCCCTCACTGGTACCCCTCGCTTCGTCCCTCATTACCCCCATTTGCTCACTCTGAGCCCTCGCTTCGTCCCTCATTACCCCCATTTGGTTTCCCATTACCCCCATTTGGTTTCCCAAGTCATTCCTCAGGTCTTCACTTGTCTGGACCATGAGCGCCTTTATTTGTTCCATAAATAGGCCCCAATCCATCGGCGGCGCTGCTACGGTCGCGGGCGCGGTGACCAGCGAGGCGCCATTTTGCGCGCCCGCTTCTTCGTGCGTGACGGCGCTATTTTGCGAACCTGCCGCCCTCACTGCTTCGCTCTCCTCCTGTCCCTCATTTTGGTCCTGGATCGACCCTACCTCACTCTCCTTTACCGGACCCCAGCTGTCTTGATCCGCCATAGCGCGACTTGCAAAATTCGAGTTTCGTAAAACAAATCCAATTTTTTTTTTTCGTTATAATTTCGTCGAGCGCAGTACGCGCTCCGAATCGATTTTCCCTCCCAAAATTTGGGCCTAATAAATTTAGTCCCGGGTTCGAATTCCACTCCTCGACACCAATTGTTACGGACACGACTTTGATGTTAAGGTGGGCCGAGCGGAATGGCCGCCGTGTCCGCACAAATTACCCGATTGTACTCGAACGTCGACGAAGCCGCGCTACGCTGGCTCAATAGGAAAGAGAAGACACCCGGCTGGGTTATAATGACACAATACGACACCAGGGGTTCAGTTCTCAAGACCTCCGGAGGAGGTTATATTAAGGCGGAAGGTTAGATTACAACTACAAGAGGTACATCATAGGAAGACAGGCACTTAGACACAACCTTATATTATTCCCGACAGACCACAGAGAAACAGGACAAAAACTGACTCACACGGGGTTTGATGGCTAGGAAAGGCAGATAGCGATGGCTCAAGGTGCACTCTTGGCTCAAAGCAGGGTACACGGTTCGGTCCAGAGATGCGGGGAGGTCTCGTCGCAGCGCTCAGAGGTGACGTTCTTTCTCAGGCCTCTCCAAACTCAGGCGCATCTGTTTCAGCGCTCGCAGGTCCGTCTTTCTCCAGCTGGGGGCGCATCTGACGTCACATCCGGCGCGTGGCCGCGTATATCCGGCGGGGAGTGACACGCCCTCGGCTCGTTAGCTCCGCCTCGTGGAATCGGCACGTTGCTTCTCATTGGGTGCGTGCGGGGGGGGTTACTGGCTCCGCCCCCGACGAGGAGCTGACAGCCAGCCCCTTCGGGGTAACCCCGTGGAGCGCATGGTCTGGAGCTAATCGAGCCGGTGTGAGGACGCATCCTCCCCCGCTCCGCCGCCATCCCCTCTGTTGTTGTTGTAATTGTTGTTGTAGTTGTTGTTATTGTTGTTGTTTGGGGAAGAAGATGGGAGGAGGTATGGGAAAGGTCCTAAACTCACTACTGATGCCATATAATCACATTCTGGTGCAACGAAGAGTCATAATTAATGGAAACGAGGCCTTAACTGACATAGATTAAGAATAACTAGGAAGATGTCCGAAAGTTGGCTACGTGTGGTGCGGTGGACCTGGGCACGACATTTAATGGGGGAATAAGGGGAAGGTCGGCTCTACTGATTGTTATTTACATGCAATGGGACTAGGGAATGGGGGATTGGGGAAAGTTGGGGAGTATTGGAGAAAATAGGGGAATATTTACAAGCGGATATGGAGGCCAAATTCCATATTCGCAACAATATATATATATATATATATGTGTGAGTGTGTGTATGTGTGTGTGTGTGTGAGCATGCACATGCATTCACATGTTATCAGAAGTAAATACATTGTGCAGATGACATCATTTGTGCATCTGATAAATTGCCAGTAACCATTTTGTGAAACTGAATGTGCAGGTGCAGCATCTAACTCAATATGTCGAAACGTCACACACGTCCATGCCCGTGGGATTCCCACGGGTGACCCCACTCGTCTTACTATAATTCACCAAATGTCCGTCCGTCTGTCTGTCCGTTCGAAGGTACCGCAAAAACGGCTGAACCGATCGCAACAATATTTTGGGTGGGTAATCCTGGGATCTCCTGGAGTAAAATAGGCTATATTGTTTTTCCAATTTCAGCTTTGGCCTCCAGCATTTTCAGGTTTGGACTCCCGCATAACGTTATTTTCCCGGGTGCCGCACAAATGGCTGCACTGATCGCTGGACAGCTGCACCGATCGGACTCGGTGACCTCGGACAAAGACCTTTTATAAGGTCATGGGTTGAATCCCTGCTTGAGAGAATGCCAACCCCCTCCCCGCCATCACGGTCGCCTCTCCAACTCACAATCGCACGAGATATGCGGAAAGGACGACCCAAAACCAATTATCTTCTTTTTGATTCAGATATAAACATCATTAAAAGTAAATAATGACCTCGGCCAAAGTTCAAACGACGTTTAATCTCTCCATGAGAGAATTCCACATAGCTATTTGGGCAGTGTATAAGCTAACAGATCGCTGTCTCCATCGATCTTGCCAAGGCCGTAACACCTATCGGCTCAAAATCATTTTAACTGTTGATTTGGTAGTTTTTACAATGAAGGAAACATTAACAATGTTGTTAAAAGTTTATTTTGTGATTAATTTGTGATTGGAATGAAAAAAGAGATATCGATTTCAAGTGAATGACGACATGCCGTGATGGTTTCTACTTTCTGAACGTGAACTTAGCGGATCACCACATGCAGATTCGCCACAGACCCATGATCGAAGTTTCTACACGTGAACGTACCCGTTTGTTTGCGAATGGGTACGTTTTTCATGGAAGTCCTTCACAAACTTGCTGTCCATGTCTGACGTGCGACTGTAGGTGCTACAGGAATGTGGAATTTATTGGTTTCATGCTTTAGCTTTCACCGTGTCTGCATTGCCTGTTTGCTTCTGGCCTCACACCCGTGCGTAGCATGGGTATCTCACCAGTTATTATAATTCTTGAATGGCAATATTATTCGAAATTATACCCACATTCTTGTAGGGTTGGATACCGGAAGATGAGTCGAAGTCTTTCACAAACTGGCTGGCCAGGCCTGACATTCAACAAAGGTCAAGGTATGAATTTTATAATTTGTTCAGGATGCCGGTGATATCTTTCCTACTCTTTAGGAAAGACACCGTGGGACCTTTAACGTACGACAATTACTGCCAGCAGACAGGATGTCTAGTTTCACATCCATCTGAGGGACGGCACGCACACAAATGGATCACCCTGCCTGTGTAACGCTGGGACGGCAGTTTATAGCGGGGTTGGGATTCAAACGCAGGCTAGATGGCTGAGGCGGGTGTGCGTACCTCTAGGCCATCGTGCTAGACCCTGTATTAATGTTATATCTATAATAATAAATGGCAGTGTGTGTGGTTTTTTGGGTTTTTTAAAAATACAAAGTCGAGGTCGTGCAAGAGCTAACACATTAAACACAGAAACATAAACGGACCCATAAAACATATAATAAAGGGAACGGGAAACAAGACGGGGAGCGAGAGGGTAGCACACGAGCACAACAACAGTAGAGAACAGGGACATCGGGAGATCTGTGGAAGGGAGGAGGGTGGGGAAGGGGTACACAATATAAAACAAGTGGACACTACCAGGAATTTCAGGAAAGAAGTTGGAATTTGAAAAAGGTGGATTTGGGGTGTTTTAACAGGGGTGGAAAAGATCAAGGTTTTGGATGGAGGAAGATTAGAGATGGTGGTGAACAGCTGATTTGAAGACCTGGAGGGAGGAGTTGGATTGAAGAGAGTGGGGGAGTTTGTTCCAGAGGTGGGAGAAAAGAGGAATGAAGGAGTGAAAGTGAGCAGAGAGTCTTGATTTTGGAAGTTTCACCAGAAAAGGGTTGCTGGCAGATCTTGTGCATCCTGCAGGAATATTTGGGGGACAGAGCACAGACAGAGCTGGGGGAGCCAGGCCGGAGAGGAGTCGGTAGAAGACAGCAAGCCCACCAACCCGCCTGCGGTGAGAGAGTGAAAGGCCCTCAGACTCAGCTTCATCACAGGAGATTCCAATGATTCTGAACGCTTTGGTTTCAACAGCGTGAAGACGAGCTAGGTGTGAGGCAGGAGCACCGGCCCAGAGGGGAGAGCAGTATTCCATTGAGCTGTGGATGAAAGCCTTGTATGTGGTGAGGAACTCAGGTGTGCCAAGGAAGGACTTCGCACGACGCAGGATGCCCAGTCAGCGACTGGCTTTGGAGGCCAGCTTGGAAATGTGGTTTTCCCAGGAAGGATCATGGCAGATAGTGAGACCCAAGAGCTTGAGTGACAGAACTTCTTGGAGAGGATTATTCAGAAAGTGGATGGGAGGGTTGTCCAGTCGGTCTTTTCGGAGAGACAAAGTGGGAGTGTGAGATTTGTCAGGATTGAAAGACATGTTCCACTTGTTTGACCAGTCTGTGATTTTATCCAGGTCTGCAGAGAAAATCATTCCCACAACAAAAGTATAATATTGTTGTGGAAATGATCTTTAATATTAAATATTAAAGATCATTCCCGCAACAATATTATACTATTACTAATTAGTGTTGTTATTACCTCCGTCATCAAAGGTGGATGGAGGTTATGTTTTCACCCCTGTTTGTCTGTCTGTTTGTTTGTCTGTTTGTTTGTTTGTCTGTCTGTTTGTGAACAAGGTATCTCAAAAATTTGTGGACAGATTCGGATGACATTTGGCAGACAGGTAGCATGTGTGACAAGGACGAAATGATTAGATTTTGGTGAAGATTCGGATTCGGCTACTATAATTTTTTAAGTGATTCTTCACCATTTGGGCACAGGGCCAAAAACGATACATAGCAGGATATCTCAAAAAGTTGTGGACGGATTTGGACAAAACTTGGTGGAGAGGTTGTGTGTGTGACAAGGACAAACAGATTCGATTTTGGTGAAGATCTGAATATGGATGCGGATATGAGAATTATTTAATTTTTTAAGTGATTCTTCACCATTGGGAGATGGGGAAGAATGGGACCACAACCTCTTCACCAATAACCAACATATAACAGGATATCTCAAAAAGTTATGGATGGATTTGGACGAAACTTGGTGGAGAGGTTGTGTTTGAAAAGGACTAATCATTTCGTTTTTGGTGAAGATATGAATATGGATTCGGCTACAAGAATTATTTAATTTTCAAGCGATTCTTCACCATTGAGATATCGGGTGAAAGCGATATATAACATGATATTTAAAAAAGTTATGGACTAGTTATGAATAAACTTGGTGGATGAGTTTGTTAGGTGACAAGAACAAGCCGATTAGATTTTGGTTCAGCTCCGAATCCAGATCCGGCCTATCAGTGGGATACAAAACGTAAACTGTTCACCAGGCTTGTTGTGCTTGTTATGCTCTCTATTGAGTGCCATTCTAGTTACTTTTGTTATTGGAAGCAGCCTTGAAAAAACGCCCCGATTAGCTAAATTAACACGGATATACAACTTAACACATATTTCACCCAAGAGAGAAAATCCCCCTTAGGCAGGACAAATTCAATTGGCACAACCTGCAGTACATTCAGAAAGTATTCAGACCCTTCACTTTTTTCACATTTTGTTATGTTTCAGCCTTATGCTGAAATCGTTTAAATTCATTTTTTCCCTCATCAATCTACACTCAATACCCCATAGTGACAAAGAGAAAACTGGATTTTCGAAAGTTTTTGCAAATTTATTAAAAAGACAAGGCAGGAGACGACGATGGTTCACGAGCGAGCGGTATTCAATGACAAAGGTCAAAACCGACATTGAAAATATATAAATAGGAATGCATTATCTGTTATGAGACTAGTTAGCTACACAATACCGAAAATTCGGTTCGATTCCGACAACTTTGAAAATTTGACCTTTGTGACCTTGAAATGCCAAAACGAAGGTTACTGACCTTTAAATGAGATAGAAAATAATGTATAATCAGTTACGAGGTTTGTTAGCTACACAATACCGAAAATTCGGTTCGATTCCGACAACTTTGAAAATTTGACCTTTGTGATCTTGAAATGCCAAAACGAAGGTTACTGACCTTGAAATGAGATAGAAAATAATGTATAATCAGTTATGAGGTTAGTCAGCCACACAATACCGAAAATTCGGTTCGATTCCGACAACTTTGAAAATTTGACCTTTGTGACCTTCAAAGGTCAAAGGTCGAATATTCTGAAATTTGTTGGAAAACTTGTATTTCATGATGTATGTGATAATATAAAAACATGTACGACATTTCACCCTACCAGGAAGCGAACAATGTAATAAAACCATCAAAAATCGACTTTTATAAATTTCGTGACCTTGTGACCTTGACCTTGGGGCGAAAATGAAAAATCGAGCGCCGTGGGGCTAGACACATGAAAGTGGCCGAACCAAATATCGAAACCCCTGTCAGATTCCACCAAACCCCTCAGAGAAGATGTAGCTTGAAATTGATTACCCCCTAAGAAGACATCTTTTTCGGGTGTGGCTCCGCCCACAATGGGCGCAATACGCCCACTCCAGGCAGGACACAACTAGATCATGATATCAACCTCCCACCCAAGTTTCATGAAGATCGGATGATATCATCGGGTAGTTATGCTGCGGACAGACAGACAGACACATACCCATGACGAATATAGTGGTCACTCTGTTTGATAACTCGTGAACCAAAAAAACTGAAATATCACATTGACATAAGTATTCATACCCTTTGCTATGACACTTGAAATTTAGCTCAGGTGCCTCCCATTGCTCTTGATCAACTTTGAGATGTTTCTACACCTTGATTGGAGTCCACCTGTGGTAAATTTAATTGATTGGACATGATTTGGAAAGGCACACACCTGACTATATAAGGTCTCACAGCTGACAATGCATATCAGAGCAAAAACCAAGCCATGAGGTCGATACTGCCTGCAGAGCTCAGAGACAGGATTGTGTCGAGGCACAGATCTGGGGAAGCCGACAAAAAAATCTCTGCTGCAATGAAGGTTCCCAAGAGCACAGTGGCCTCCATAATTCGTAAATGGAAGACGTTTGGAACAACCAGGACTCTTCCTAGAGCTGGCCGCCCGGCCATACTGAGCAATCGGAGGAGAAGGGCCTTGGTAAGAGAGGTGACCAAGAACCCGATGGGCACTCTGGCTGAGCTCCAGAGATCCTGTGTGGAGATGGGAGAAACTTCCAGAAGGACAACCATCACTGCAACACTCCACCGATCTGGGCTTTATGGCAGAGTGGCCAGACGGAAGCCTCTCCTCAGTGAAAGACACATGAAAGCCCGCTTGAAGTTTGCAAAAAAGCACCGAAAGGACTCTCAGACTGTGAGAAACAAGATTCTGTGGTCTGATGAAAACAAGATTGAACTGTTTGGCTTCCGTCTGGCCACTCAATGCAATGGGAGGCACCTGAGCTAAATTTCAAGTGTCATAGCAAAGGGTCTGAATACTTATGTAAATGTGATATTTCAGTTTTTTCTTTTTAATAAATTTACAAAACTTTCTAAAATCCTGTTCTCTAATTGTCATTATGGGGTATCGAGTGTAGATTGATGAGGGTAAAAATGAATTTAAACGATTTCAGTAAAAGGCTGCAACATAACAAAATGTGAAAAAAGTGAAGGGGTCTGAATACTTTCTGAATGCACTGTACATCATGTGACCCATAGTCCTCCTGTCAAGTTTGGTTGAGATTGGAGAATTAACGACGGAATGTATCGTGGTCAGACAGACAGACCCCAAATTGCGTATTTTAGTCAAATAAATAATAACATTTTTTATTTCATTCTGTAATTAAGATTTTGTTATTGTTATGCATCCTTCCTGGTTCAGTCATGTGATATATAGCAAGTAATGTAAAGTGGTTCTTCTTCTTTACCATTTCCACTCCCTTATACTTACACAGCATTCGAAGTATGAAGGATTTCACGAATTTCATCCAAATACTTCTTTTCGCTCTCAAATATCTCCACAACCTTACGTTCTGGAAAATAAATCATTCACTGAATGAGTAAAAAAATACACATTCGGCCTCACTTCAATCTGCAGGCAAATTTTTTGCTGTTGTTGTTGTTTTCAGATTAGGTATTTAATAAACGTCGTGTGAGGATATGAGCGACGTTCCACAACCCTGCACAACCTTTGTACAGGGATATACCAAAATTGTGGACTTACGTGTTTTACAAGTGTTTTACTGTGTGTGTTTTACACAAGTTTTAAACAAGTGTTTTACAATTCCTGTTCCATGATGTAATTGTGATACCACAACAGCAGGGTTAGTAATATGTTAAAAGGTCTTATACCGACACACCATGTGTAAACTAAACGTGTTCATAGCTTGATGACCATTCCTGTCGCACAACTATGTGGTGCAGATGTGGTTGTGCCGGTCGTGGTTCTTGCCTGGTGAGGGCGGCTCCCTGATCTGAGACGATCGGTTCCTGTCACGTCGTCGCTGCTTTTCATCGTCCCACAGGGCCTGCAGCCCAGGATTACCATGCAGAGTAGCTGAAAAGAAAAACAAACAAGCGTGTTCATCGTGGGCGGTGAGATAGACTGGAACAGGATACTTAAATGAGCAACATTGGATCAAAGTGGAGTTGACGGAGACCAATTCATATATTTTACAAGCAGGTATCCTCAAAAATTCCGCATAATGGAAAATGTCACCAACAATATTATGCAAAGAACATTTAATATATTGTTGCGGATATGGGATTTGGCCTCCATATCCGCTTGTAAATATTCCCCTATTTCCCCAATACTCCCCAACTATCCCCAATCCCCCATTCCCTAGTCCCATTGTCTGTAAACAACTCTGTAGACCCGACCTTCCCCTTTTTCCCCCATTAAATGTCGTGCCCAGGTTCACCGCATCTCACGTAGACAACTATAGGACATCTTGCTAGTTATTCTTAGTCTATGTCAGTTAAGGACTCGTTTCCATTAATTCTGACTCTTCGTTGCACCAGAATGTGATTGTATGGCACCAGTAGTGAGTTTAGGACCTCCCCATACCTCCTCCCATCTTCCTCATGAAACAACAACAACAACTACAACAACAGCGCGCGGGGAGTGTGCGTCCTCACTCCGGCTTGGTTAGCCGCCATTGCCCATGTGCGCCGACGGGGTTACCACGAAGGGGCTGACTGTCGGCCCCTCGTCAAGGGCGGAGCCCGGTAACCCCCCGCACCCAATAAGAAGCAACGGGCCGATTCCATCTGGGGCGGAGCTAACGAGCCGAGGGCGTGTCACTCCCCGCTGGATATACGCAGCGACTTACCGGACGTGACGTCAGATGCGCCCCCAGCTTGGAAAGAGAAGTCGCCACCTCCGAGCGCTGAGAGACCTCCCGCATCTCTGGACCGGACCGGGTCGATTCTGCCCCTAAGCCAAGGTGCACCTTGAGCCTCGACTACCTGCCCTTCCTTGCCATCAATCCCTGTGTGAGTCAGTCTTGTCCCGTTTATCTGTGGTCTGTCGGGAATAAGATAAGTGTGTCTAAGTGCCTACCTTCCTATGCTGTACCTCTTGTCCTTGTAATCTCAACGTTCCGAAATATTATAACCTCCTCCGGAGGTCTTGAGAACTGTACCCCTGGTGTCGTGTCATTTAACCCAGCCGTTGTGTCCTTTCCTCAATTGATTTAGCGTAGCGCGACTCGGCCAACGTTCGAGTATAATCGGGTAAACTGTGCAGACGCGGTCATACCAAACCGCTCGGTAAACCAACATCCACAACCGCGTCTGTAACAATATCATGGGAATTTAATATTGTCTGGCAATGTGCTCCCGAAAGTTGATGCTTGATTAAACCCCACAACCCCTCCCCCCACCCCCCCCCCCCCAACTCCAAATCTGCAACCCCCCTCTCCCAACCCTAAGTACTCAAGCTCCCACCCCAACCCAAATCTTCAAACCGCTCCATCCCCAAATTCCTCAACCCTCCCCACCCCTCTCCGCCAATTCCTCAATCTTCCTCTCCCAACTCTATCCTTCCCTCACCCCAACTCAATGTCCTTCCCTCCCCCCTACTTCCCGTTCTTAACAACGTTCCCATTTGTTAAACCACCTTTAGTGGACCATTCCCATTCCCATTCCCACTTTTCCCATTTGTTCCCATTCCCATTCCCATTCCCACGTTCCCATTTGTTAAGAACAACATTAAAATGAAATAACGACGAAACGACGTTAAAAATCACAATCTCGTGAGATTCCACCATCCCGTGATTCTTCAGCAAAATTAGTGATTAAGTGAGCTAAATGAATGGTAAAGTACACAACAACAACAACAACAACAACAACAACAACAACAACAACGTTGTGTGTGTTGGTAAAGTAGAATAAAAATGAAAACATACTCGCTCATCCATAATGAAAAAAAGGAACGACACAACCGGGAATGCACAAAAAACACCTCATATAATGAAATGGGTTTTATGGTCCTGGTCAAGTAGTTCAGGAGAAAATAGACAGAATTGCAAACAAACAGGAACTATGTCATGCATAGCACAATACTTGCGATATACAAATAAAGAATACAGTAGTTGCCATGGAAACAGCAATTTGGTTCAAAACAGCTTCTAGTTTTTGATTGGTGAACCAATTTATTGACCCAAAATGCAAATTGTGTTCAAATTTCAAGTCAATAGGATGTAAATTGACGATTTTATGTGATCTTGACCTTTCACCCTTTTACCTTGAAAACTATAGGCTTCGAGGTTTGGATTGGTGAACCACTTCAGCAACCCAATATGCAAATTATGGCCAAACTAGCAGAGTACCCACATTTCGGGTGAGTTAGGTTTGCCCATCGATTGAGTATTGTCTGTATATTGCAAGAAGACACCTTAGACGTTTATGTGGTGTGCGGATAAAAGCTTCTAAAGGGTCAAAGGAGTATGTTCCAAAAGTAGTTAGGTCCGAAGGGGTTTAATGCGTCTAATGGCGTCTAAAGGGTCAAGTGGTCTGAGCGGTATAAGCGGTCTAATGGGTCTTAGGTCTAGAAATATATAAATAAATATATGTATATATACAGTATATATACACAATTATATATATATATATTGTTGCGGTTTTGTGAATAAAGAATGACCCCCCTCATAGGTAGTTGCACCACAACATGTAGCCTCGCTTTAGTTCAGTTATTTCTTAGTAAATGTAAGCGTAGTCTCCTTTCCTGTGTTAGTTTGCGTTGAGCAGGCCAGTGAGTTAGGTGTTCTTTGGGCTCGAATGCCATGTGCTGGGCCTGGAACAAGTCTGGCAAGGCCGAAGGAGGAGCTGCAAGGGGTGGCTGGTAGGCGGCGAGCGGCCAATCGGAGCTCAAGGGGAGTGGCTCACAACGGCAGCGAGAGGAGGGGCTGGAACATTTGGGTAAGGCTGGGAGGGGGCCATATAAAACCCTGACCCGAGCCCCCCCCGCCCCCCCCCCCCCCCCCCCCCCCCCCCGCGTCAGAGGAGAGAGAGTGAGAGAGAATCAGAGAGAGGAGAGAGAGTGAGAGAGTCGCCCAGCCCCTGAGTCAGAGAGAGAGTCTCCCAGTCAGAGCTTTTGTCCCAGCATGAGCGAATTCGGATGCTTGTTATACTCTCTTTACACGAACTATCCCCCGTGCCCTGTGCTCTGCTGCCGCCTGTGTTAACGCGCTTGTGGAGACGATCCATTCCAGGCCACAGACGCGAGATCTCCCTGCCTGCGCTCCCAGCATACAAGCTGGGAACATCGGAGGACCACGCCCGGCGAGCTGTCCCGGAGCGACCGGCGTCAAGGCGCGTTTGGAGCGCAAACTGTCCTTCCTTCCTCCTTTTCCCTGCGTGAGTGAGTGGGCCCGTGTCTGGGCGATAAAGTTAAGACTGATTAAGCCTGCTCTGTGTCTCTTCGCCTTGTATAGCTGTAAATAAACCTGTTCTTTCTTCCATTTGACCGTTCCCGTCATTTCCATCTGTTGGCCTAGCATCGCACGAATAAAACCGCTTGAATCAGGTTCAATAAAAGTAACGGCACGAGTCACGTGATACGCAAACTGCTCGGGCGTATCCGATTAGCGTGGCTTGTGCGAAGTCCAGTCCCCGTTTTGGTGGCAGCGTGGTGAGTGAAGTCGACCGATACCCTTCCGCACGCATCGCTACGGGAGTGGTGACTCGGCCTCGTGGACTCGAAGACCCGAAGGGGAAAAGGGGATTAACCCCCCCCCCCCCTATGTTCGTCGACGGGCTTCGAGAGATCTGCAACAAATTGGTGTCGGGAGTGGGATATAATTGGACCTAGAGTGCGCTTCATGCACTCGAAATTACGAGCGCATGAAATTTAGTTTAAGAACCAAATTATATTCGTACGATGGCTGGCCAAGGCGGTCAAATGCCAGTGGGGGTAGTATATGAGGAAGAACTGATGACCCAGGACCTGCAGGGACAGTTGGTAGTGGAGGACGTTGATGAGGGTGCGGCAGCAGGGGAAGAAAATGGCGGCGCCTCGCACGTGGCAGCGAGAGCCGAGCCACTGTGTCCTTTCCATTTTGCTTGTTGCGTTTCGTCTTCCCTCCCCGCCCCAGGACCATTTTGGAGGCCGAACTGTGCAGCACCTTGCTGCCATGTCCGTTACATCTGTGCAGCCGAACTGTGCAGCACTTTGCTGCCAAACCCATTTTGCTGCACCCTTGTCACACTTATGGACCACAAGCTGGGCAAACAAGTGGAACATGTCTTTCAATCCTGACAAATCTCACACTCTTACGATGTCTCTCCGAAAAGACCGACTGGACAACCCTCCCATCCACTTTCTGAATAATCCTCTCCAAGAAGTTCTGTCACTCAAGCTTTTGGGTCTCACTATCTGCCATGATCTTTCCTGGAAAAACCACATTTCAAATCTGGCCTCCAAAGCCAGTCGCCGACTGGGCATCCTCCGTCGTGCGAAGTCCTTCCTTGGCACACCTGAGCTCCTCACCACATACAAGGCTTTCATCCGCAGCTCAATGGAATACTGCTCTCCCCTCTGGGCTGGTGCTCCTGCCTCACACCTAGCTCGCCTTCGCGCTGTTGAAACCAAAGCATTCAGAATCATTGGAATCTCCCGCGATGAAGCTAACTCCAAGGGCCTCTCACTCACTCACCGCAGGCAGGTTTGGTGGTCTTTCCGTCTTCTACCGACTCCTCTCTGGCCTTGCCCCCCCAGCTCTCTCTGGGCTCTGTCCCGCAAATATTCCTACAGGTCGCACAAGATCCGCCTGCAACCCTCTTTTGGTTAAACTGCCAAAATCAAGACTCTCTGCTCACCTTCACTCCTTCATTCCTCTTTTCTCCCACCTCTGGAACAAACTCCCTCACTCTCTTCAATCCCACTCCACTCTCCAAGTCTTTAAAACAGCTGTTCACCACCATCTCTTATCTTCCCCCATCCAAAACCTTGATCTTTTCTACCCCCGCTAATTTCACCCCAATTCCCCTTTTTGAAATACCAACTTCTGTCCTGGAAGTCCTTGGTGTCCTTGTGCTTTATACTTCTCCCTCCCCCCCCCCCCCTTCCCATGCCTCCTCCCCCCGGGCCCTCTCCCTTCCACGCATCTCCCTGCTCTCGGATGTTGTGTTTGTGTGCTTCCCCTTCTCTCCCCATCTTGTCTTCCGCTCCCTCTTTTTGTGTATTTTGTTTGTCTGGTCGATTTGTTTGTGAAGTAAATGTTAGCTCTTTCACGAGCCTCGATTCAATATACAAAAAAAAAAAAAAAAAAAAAATCTCGCACCTCTGCTGTGCAGCATCTTGCTGCAAAATCATCTTGCACCTTCGGACCACTTGTTGAGTGGCATTGATGCCACGCAGTTGGACCACATAAGAGTGGCCCTGCTGGCCAATGAAAAAGCATTGTGTGCTAGTTGTGAAGATGGAAGCTTAGATGGCCCTGATGCTTCATATGGCCTGTATGCCGGTCAGGGCCAGCCGGTTTTGTTAGCCGCACACAGAAGACGTAAAATGCAAGATGCAAGCAGCAAGTGCCATTTGAGTGTGTTTTTCTCTCCTCCAATTTCTTCCTAAAGTACAGGTCCTGGGTCATAGAATTGTAATAAAAGTTAAGTTCTGTGCATTGTAAATACTAGGACGTGCCCGTACGTGGGTGCCCGTTCCTTGCCAAAAAAAAAAAAAAAATGTCTTCGCCCATGCATGCAAGGGCGTGCCCATGGGCCCATGGGCGTGCCCGTAAGTGCGTGATGTGACCGTACAATGAATGTATCGTCCCGACGCCGCAGCTCGGATGGCGCTGCAGTTAATCGGGCCTGTATCGGCAGAGTTATTATAAACGTGTACTACAATCGATCGTACCTTACAGCGTCTGCTCGCCACGTTCAGCATCAGTACGTCGTCACTATGACTATCCGTAAGTCCGGAAGTGACGTCCTCATTTGACTGTCCGGAAGGTCGCATATCGCAGTTACGATGAATCGCAAATTAGTTTTAATTAGTTTTAAAACATAGTTTAACGCCAACATAGCGCCAACATAGTTTGCCAACGTGAAATAAATGAATACGCTCTCAAATGTGCCGTCCGAGGCAGAGTCTGTTCGCCACGTTCGGCACACGTGATAGCTCGCTGCTCTCTGATTGGTTGAATCGTTTTTTGGACATAGCTCGGTAACTACTTCTCCGATTAATATGAAACCTTGAAAAGGCACATCCTCAGGTCCCCAGCAATATACCTGGCAAGTTTCAAGTATATCGGACCCGTGGTTGTCGAGAAACAGCGGTCACAGACACACACACACACAGAGATTACTGGAATTATAGATAGATAAGAATGTGCCCACCGGCTATGTGTGTTGTTTAAAATTCCGTTGTTTGAAAAATACTCGGGTAGTTGTGGGTGTGAATCTGTTAGAGTAGCTGCTCAACGCAATAGGGGGGACATATCTAGTGTTAAAAATGTTGCACACATGGGTCAGAATAAATGCTCGGGGAATTACACCGATGTGTCACATTTAAAAGCAAGGTTAATATTTGCATGCCAGGCTCTACCGGTCGTTCCATTGTTGGGGTCGACTCGAGGCGAGTCTGGTGAGAGAGGGGGGTAGTGTTGCGGTTTTGTGAATAAAGAATGACCCCCCTCGTAGGTAGTTGCACCACAACATGTAGCCTCACATTAGTTCAGTTATTTCTTCGTAAATGTAAGCGTAGTCTCCTTTCCTGTGTTAGTTTGCGTTGAGCAGGCCAGTGAGTTAGGTGTTCGTTGGGCTTGAATGCCATGTGCTAGGCCTGGAACAAGTCTGGCAAGGCCGAAGGGAGGAGCTGCAGGGGGGTGGCCGGTAGGTGGCGAGCAGCCAATCGGAGCTCAAGGGGAGTGGCACACAATGGCAGCGAGAGGAGGGGCTTGGAACATTCGTGTAAGGCTGTCTGGGGGATAAGTTAAGACTGATTAAGCCTGCTCTGTGTCTCTTTGCCTTGTATAGCTGTAAATAAACCTGTTCTTTCTTCCATTTGACCGTTCCCGTGATTTCCATCTATTGGCCTAGCATCGCACGAATAAAATCGCTCGAATCGGGTTCAATAAAAGTAACGGCACGAGTCACGTGATACACAAACCACTCGGGCGTATCCGATTAGCGTGGCTTGTGCGAGATCTAGTTCCCGCTTTCGTCGCAGCGTGGGTACGACCCGATACCCTTCCGCACGCTCGCTATGGGAGTGGCGACTCGGCCTCGTGGACTCGAAGACCTGAGGGGGAAAAGGGGTATATATATATATATATATATATATATATATATATATGACACAGTTTGTGTGTGTGTGTGTGTGTGTGCGTGTGTGTGTAATGTTACCGATAGACTCCAAAACGGAGAGGCTCACGTGCTTGATATTTGGCATAGACATGGCCATTGAGCCTGGGACGAACATGGCCGACCTCAAAATATTTGACGATCCATATTTTCTATTCATATTTACCTCAGCGCATTTCAGCGAAGTACCCGCTAATCTCAGCCGGTGTCAGAACAGCTCGCTGATTCGCTCAGAGCGATCACGTGATGTTCCATCCCCGTCGCTAGACTGATTCGCTCAGAGCGATCACGTGATGTGACCATTGCCATTCACTCCACATAGGTGGAGATGCAGTTACCGGGCGCCATCTTGGTTGGCATTCGATGCTGGGCGATGCTGATTTCCGTCACACGTTGGCACGTAATTCAGAGCGAAAAGCGATCGTGTTTTGTGTCGATTTTTGTCGATTTTGTGCGATATGAATTAAATGTCTTTGATAGGGACCGGTAATTCCGCCAGGGGCGCTGCGCACACTACTTACGTCACGCTGTGCATGGCACTCTGTGACCGCCGTTGTGGTGCAATGCTTTGCGGGCAAATCGTTTTTATGCCATGGTATGTCATATTTTGGACTTAACCACTCTTCATGACTGATCATGTGACATCTATACACTCATGGCTACCACCGAGACGGATCCTGGTTTCACGTGAGTAATATTTACCATATTTGCTCGATTTTTTAAACCGATGCATGCAAATATCCTGTCTATACCACACCTAAAATATTTTTTAGAAAGAATAAGCACATCTCCCCTTTGAAAGTGCCCCCTGAAGTGTGTCCAGGTGGAATTTCTAAGTCGTAGGTCTTAGCAACTCTCAGCAATCTTTTACCGCATGGGTTTATCTCGAGTATTTACTAAACTGTGCTAAGTTGAAGTTGCGTACATATTTCAGCAGTTTTCAATGGAAATTGGTGTAATGTAACCTCCCCCCCTCCCCTCCCCCTCCACTCCTACCCCTCCCCCCTCCCCCTCCCATCCCTCACCCATCCCCCCTCCCTCCTCTCCCTCCCCCTCCCGTCCCCTCCCCCCATACCCCTCCCCTCTCCCCCCTCCCACCCCTCACCCTCCCCATCCCCCCCTCTCCCCCTCCCCCTCCCACTCTTCTCCCCTACCCCCCGTTCCCCTCCCCTCCCCCCTCCTCTCCCCCGCCCGGCAATGCCGGGTACTTCTGCTAGTATATTATAACAGGTGAAGGTGATTCTGTCTGTCTGTCTGTCTGTCTGTTTGTCTGTCCGGGGGTGTCGCTTACTCCGTTGAGAGAGTAGCTCCACCCATTCTAGGAGGGGCTTCGAAAACAAATTCTGGGAGAGGCTTCATACAAAACAAATATCCACCATTTTATTAACTCGCATAGCTTTGAGGCCTGTTTTGTAGGCCCGTGGTGTCTTGCTCTCTCTCTCCTAGTTTTATTTCAAATCAAATTCGATATATCATTTCATTTTTCACAGTCGCTAACATAGTTTTAGACTCGGTTGAAAAAAAACGGGAAGAAAATCCGATGAAAGTTTCCGTTTATAGAGCGAAATGAATTCTCAAACGCCTGTAACTTCAAGGCCATTGCGTCTCTCGCACGCCTTTATCTCCAATCTAACTCACCATCTGATTTCATTTTTATCGATGGTTTTAGACTCGGTGTCAGCAATACTTGAGAACATTCACACACACGCGGGAAAATGCAGAGATATATTTTTAAAAATCGCGCCATGATGTATCATACACCGCCAAACATGACACAGGCGGCAACATGTCGACATGTATTAAAAATCGCTTTTTCTTTTCCGTTAAGATATATTACTTTTCCGTTTGATGACAGTCGTCATAAAAACGTCAACAATGATGCCGACTTATATTTCTTCGTTTTTATTTCATTCAACATTATTATCCGGGCACGTGTTCATTTCACGTGTGCATGGACATGAAACACAGACGGGAAATTGCTAAGAGATATTTGTTCGAAGCAATTATACACTGCCCAAATAAAAAATTTCACCGATAGACCGAGTGAATTCACCAAGTGAATTTCATCGAATTTCACCGAGTTTCAGGAAATTACCGAGAGATATTTCTTCGTTTTTATTTTATTAGTTACTAACAGAAGTACCCAGCGTTGCCGGGAGGGGTAGGGGGGAAGGGCACGCACACTTTAAACATGTATATACATGTGGGATGTGGGATATATACATGTGGGACATGTGTACGTGTGTGTGTGTGTGTGTGTGTGTGTGTGTGCATATATGTGTGTGTGTGTGTGTGTGTGCGTGCATATATGTGTGTGTGTGTGTATGTGTATATATATGTCTGTGTGTGTGTGTGTGTGTGTGTGTGTGTGTGTGTGTGTGTGTGTGTGTGTGTGTGTGTGTATGTGTATATTGTTACAGACGCGGTGGTGGATGTTAGTTTACCGAGCGGTTTGGTATGACCACGTCTGCACAGTTTACCCGATTATGCTCGAACGTTGACTAGTCGCGCTACGCTAGATCAATGAAGGAAAAGGACACAACGGCTGGATTAAAATGACACGACACCAAGGGTTCGGTTCTCAAGACCTCCGGAGGAGGTTATATTAGGGCGGAAGGTTAGATTACAGGGATGAGAGGGACACCATCGGAAGATAGGCACTTAGACACACTCTTATATTAACCCCAACAGACGACAGATAAACGGGACAAAAGGCTGACTCACACGGGGATTGATGGCAAGGAAAGGCAGAATCGATGGCCAGCACAAGGTGCACCTTGTGCTCAGGGACAGGATAGCGCGGCCCAAAAGATGCAGGAGGTCTCTCAGCGCTCGGAGGTAGTGACTTGCTCTTCTTCAAGCTGGGGGCGCATCTCCCGTCACGTCCGGTACGTGGCCGCGTATATCCGGCGGGGAGTGACACGCCCTCGGCTCCTTAGCTCCGCCCCAGATGGAATCGGCACGTCGCTTCTCATTGGGTGCGTGCGGGGGGGTTACCGGCTCCGCCCTTGACGAGGGGCTGACAAGGAGCCCCTTCGTGGTAACCCCGTGGAGCGCATGGTCATGGCGGCTAACCGAGCCGGTGTGAGGACGCACACTCCCCCCGCGCCGCGCCCCTCTGTTGTTGTAGTTGTTGTTGTTGTTGTTGTTTGGGGAAGAAGATGGGAGGAGGTATGGGAAGGTCCTAAACTCACTACTGGTGCCATATAATCACATTCTGGTGCAACGAAGAGTCAGAATTAATGGAAACGAGTCCTTAACTGACATAGACGAAGAATAACTAGCAAGATGTCCGAAAGTTGTCTACGTGAGATGCGGTGGACCTGGGCACGACATTTAATGGGGGAAAAAGGGGAAGGTCGGTTCTACAGAGTGTTATTTACAGGCAATGGGACTAGGGAATGGGGGATTGGGGATAGTTGGGGAGTATTGGGGAAATAGGGGAATATTTACAAGCGGATATGGAGGCCAAATGCCATATTCGCAACAATATAAATGCGTGTGTGTATATGTGTGTATGTGTGTGCATGTGTGTCGATGCACATGTGTCTGTGCGTGTGTGTGTGCGTGTATGTGTGCGTGTATGTGTGTGTGTGTGTGTGTTTTTGTGTATGTGTATATATGTGTCTGTATGTGTATATGTGTGTGTGTATGTGTGTGTTTGTGTGTGTGTGTGTGTATATATATATATGTGTGTGGGTGTACGTGTGTGTGTGTGTATGTATGTATGTATGTATGTATGTATGTATGTATGTATGTATGTGTGTACATGTGTACATGTGTGTGTGTATGTATATGTGTGTGTGTGTGTGTGTGGTTGTGTGTGTGTGTGTGTGTGTGTGTGTGTGTGTGTGGATGTGTGTGTGTGTGTGTGTGTGTGTGTGTGTGTGTGTGTGTGTGTGTGTGTGTGTGTGTGTGTGTGTGTGTGTGTGTGTGTGTGTCTGTGAATAAGAGACAGAATTGTGAGGAACAGAAATGAAATAAACGAGATGTGTTTGTGTGTATGTGTAAATGTGTGTATGTGTGTGGGTGTACATGTGTACGTGTGTACGTGTGTGTGTGTGTGTATGTATGTATGTGTGGGTGTATATGTGTGTGGGACTGTGGGTGTATATGTGTGTGTATGTGTATATATGTGTGTGTGTGTGTGTGTGTGTGTGTGTGTATGTGTGTGGGTGTATATGTGTGTGTGTATATCTGTGTGGGTGTATATGTGTGTGTATGTGTATGTATGTGTGGGTGTGTGTGTGTGTGTGTGTGTGTGTGTGTGTGTGTGTGTGTGTGTGTGTGTGTGTGTGTGTGTGTATGTGTGTGTGTGTGTGTATATGTGTGTGTGTGTATATGTGTGTGTGTGTATGTGTGTGTGTGTGTGTGTGTGTGTGTGTGTGTGTGTGTGTGTATATGTGTGTGGGTGTATATGTGTGCATATGTGTATTTGTGTGTGTGTGTGTGTGTGTGTGTATATAAGTGTGTGGGTGTATATGTGTGTATACGTGTATATATGTGTGTGGGTGTATATGTGTGTGTATGTGTATATGTGTGTGTGGGTGTGCACGCACATGTATTCACATGTTATCAGAAGTAAATACATTGTGTAGATGACATCATTTGTGCATCTGATAAATTGCCAGTAACCATTTTGCGAAACTGAATGTGCAGGTGCAGCATCTAATTCAATATGTCGAAATGTCACACACGTCCATGCCCGTGGGATTCCCACGGGTGACCCCACTAAGAAAACGAATGAGACGGGAGAACCACACAGGATGCTGCTGCAACAACGATGAGGAGGAGGTTTGGAGAGGAGCGAGGGGTTGGAGAGCGAGGTGCTAGGGGTTGGAGAGCGAGGAGCGAGGAGCGAGGGGTTGGAGAGCGAGGAGCAAGGAGATGGAGAGCGAGGCGCTAGGGTTTGGAGAGCGAGGAGCAAGGAGTTGTAGAGTGAGGGCCGATTGGATAGGAGAGTCAGAGTGAGGAGCGATTGGAGAGTGAGGAGCGATTGGAGGAGAGTGTGAGGAATTGGAGAGCGGTGTGAGAATTTGGAGAGGAGTGTGAGGAATTGGAGAGGAGTGTGAGGGATTGGAGAGCAGTGTGACGGATTGGAGAGGAGTGTGAGGGATCGGAGAGGAGTGTGAGGGATCGGAGAGGAGTGTGAGGGATCGGAGAGGAGTGTGAGGGATCGGAGAGGAGTGTGAGGGATCAGAGAGGAGTGTGAGGGATCGGAGAGGAGTGTGAGGGATCGGAGAGGAGTGTGAGGGATCGGAGAGGAGTGTGAGGGATAGCAGAGGAGTGTGAGCGATCGCAGAGGAGTGTGAGGGATCGCAGAGGAGTGTGAGGGATTGCAGAGGAGTGTGAGGGATCACAGAGGAGTGTGAGGAAGTATTGGAGAGGGGTGTGAGGACGTATTGGAGAGGGGTGTGGGGAAGTATTTGAGAGGAGTGTGAGGAAGTATTGGAGAGGAGTGTGAGGAGGTATTGGAGAGGAGTGTGAGGAAGTATTGCAGAGGAGTGTGAGGAAGTATTGCAGAGGAGTGTGAGGAAGTATTGGAGGGGAGTGTGAGGAGGTATTGGAGGGGAGTGTGAGGAGGTATTGGAGGGGAGTGTGAGGAGGTATTGGAGGGGAGTGTGAGGAGGTATTGGAGGGGAGTGTGAGGAGGAGTGGGATTGGAGAGGCATGAGGGTGGACAGAGCAGAGTGTCAGGTGGAGAGGAGTGAGGGGTCACATATTATGTGAAATAAATAAATTGTGTTCATAACATCATTTCTGGATCTGATGAATTGCCAGTAACCATTTTGTAAAATTTAATGTGCAGCATCGAAATCAATATGTCCAAATGTCACACACGTCCATGCCCGTGGGATTCCCACAGGTGACCCCACTAGACTGCAGCAAGAAAAAGAACGAGACGGGAGACGAGACCCAGCACGAACGTGATCACAGACTCGCACAGGATACTCCTGCAACAACGATGAGGAGGCTTGGAGTGGAGTTAGGGGTTGGAGAGTGCGGAGCTAGGGTTTGAAGAGTGACGAGCTAGGGGTTGGGGAGTGAGGAGCTAGGGGTTGGAGAGTGAGGAGCGAGGGGTTGGAGAGCGAGGAGTTGAGAGTGAGGAGCGAGGGGTTGGAGAGTGAGGAGCTAGGGGTTTGAGAGTGAGGAGCTAGGGGTTGGAGAGTGAGGAGCTAGGGGTTGGAGAGGAGCGAGGGGTTGCAGAGTGAGGAGCGCGGGGTTGGAGAGTGAGAAGCGCGGGGTTGGAGAGTGAGGAGCACGGGGTTGGAGAGTGAGGAGCGCGGGGTTGGAGAGTGAGGAGCGCGGGGTTGGAGAGTGAGGAGCGCGGGGTTGGAGAGTGAGGAGTGAGGGGTTGGAGAGTGAGGAGCGAGGGGCTGGAGAGTGAGGAGCGAGGGGTTGGAGAGTGAGGAGCGAGGAGTTGGAGAGTGAGGAGCGAGGGGTTGGAGAGCGAGGAGAGAGGGGTTGGAGAGCGAGGAGCTAGGGGTTGGAGAGCGAGGGGCTAGGGGTTGGAGAGCGAGTGGTTGGAGAGCGAGGAGCTAGGGGTTGGAGAGCTAGGTGCGAGGGGTTGGAGAGCGAGGAGCTAGGGGGTGGAGAGCGAGGAGCTAGGGGGTGGAGAGCGAGGAGCTAGGGGTTGGAGAGCGAGGAGCGAGGGGTTGGAGAGCGAGGAGCTAGGGGTTGGAGCGTGAGGAGCGAGGGGTTGGAGAGCGAGGAGCTAGGGGTTGGAGAGCGAGGAGCTAGGGGTTGGAGAGCGAGGAGCAAGGAGTTGGAGAGTGAGGACCGATTGGAGGGGAGTGTGAGGAATTGGAGAGGAGTGTGAGGAATTGGAGAGGAGTGTGAGGAATTGGAGAGGGTGTAAGGGATTGGAGAGGTGTGTGAGGGATTGGAGAGGAGTGTGAGGGATTGGAGAGGAGTGTGGGGGATTGGAGAGGAGTGTGAGGACGTATTGGAGAGGATTGTGAGGAGGTATTGGAGAGGAGTGTGAGGCAGTATTGGAGTGGAGAGTGAGGAGCGATTGGAGCGGAGAGTGAGGTGCGATTGGAGAGGAGTGTGAGGAAGTATTGGAGAGGAGTGCGAGGAAGTATTGGAGAGGAGAGTGAGGAGCGATTGGAGAGGAGAGTGAGGAGCGATTGGAGAGGTGAGTGAGGCGCGATCGGAGAGGAGTGTGAGGAGGCATTGGAGAGGAGTGTGAGGAGGTATTGGAGAGGAGTGTGAGGAGGTATTGGAGAGGAGTGTGAGGAGGTATTGGAGAGGAGTGTGAGGAGGTATTGGAGAGGGGTGTGAGGAGGTATTGGAGAGGCGTTGGAGAGGAGCGAGGGGTTGGAGAGGAGCGAGGGGTTGGAGAGTGAGGCCCGATTGGAGAGGAGAGTGAGGGCCGATTGGAGAGGTGAGTGAGGGCCGATTGGAGAGGAGAGTGAGGAGCGATTGGAGAGGTGAGTGAGGAGCGATTGGAGAGGCGAGTGAGGAGCGATTGGAGAGGCGAGTGAGGTGCGATTGGAGGCGAGTGAGGCGCGATTGGAGCAGAGAGTGAGGCGCGATTGGAGAGGAGAGTGAGGCGCGATTGGAGGAGAGTATGACGAATTGGAGAGGAGTGTGAGGGATTGGAGAGGAGTGTGAGGGATTGGAGAGCAGTGTCAGGGATTGGAGAGGAGTGTGAGGGATTGGAGAGGAGTGTGAGGGATTGGAGAGGAGTGTGAGGGATTGGAGAGGAGTGTGAGGGATTGGAGAGGAGTGTGAGGGATTGGAGAGGAGTGTGAGGGATTGGAGAGGAGTGTGAGGGATTGGAGAGGAGTGTGAGGGATTGGAGGGGAGTGTGAGGGATTGGAGGGGAGTGTGAGGGATTGGAGGGTTGTGTGAGGGATTGGAGAGATGTGTGAGGGATTGGAGAGGAGTGTGAGGGATTGGAGAGGAGTGTGAGGGATTGGAGAGGAGTGTGAGGGATTGGAGAGGAGTGTGAGGGATTGGAGAGGAGTGTGAGGGATTGGAGAGGAGTGTGAGGGGTTGGGGAGGAGTGTGAGGTTGGAGAGGAGCGAGGGGTTGGAGAGGAGAGAGGGGTTGGAGAGAGTGAGAGAGAGGGGTTGGAGAGGAGAGAGGGGTTGGAGAGGAGAGAGGGGGTTGGAGAGGAGAGGGGGGTTGGAGAGGAGGAGAGGGGTTGGAGTGGAGAGGGGTTGGAGAGGAGAGAGGGGTTGGAGAGGAGAGAGGGGTTGGAGAGGAGAGAGGGGGTTGGAGAGGAGAGAGGGGTTGGAGAGGAGAGAGGGGTTGGAGAGGAGAGAGGGGTTGGAGGAGGGTGAGGGGTTGGAGAGGAGGAGAGGGGTTGGAGAGGAGAGAGGGGTTGGAGAGGAGAGAGGGGTTGGAGAGGAGCGAGGGGTTGGAGAGGAGAGAGGGGTTGGAGAGGAGAGGGGGTTGGAGAGGAGGAGAGGGGTTGGAGAGGGGGTTGGAGAGGAGAGAGGGGTTGGAGAGGAGAGCTAGGGGTTGGAGAGGAGCGAGGGGTTGGAGAGGAGCGAGGGGTTGGAGAGGAGCGAGGGTTGGAGAGGAGCGAGGGTTGGAGAGGAGCGGGGGGTTGGAGAGGAGCGGGGGGTTGGAGAGGAGCGGGGGGTTGGAGAGGAGCGGGGGTTGGAGAGGGGCGGGGGGTTGGAGAGGAGCGGGGGGTTGGAGAGGTGTGGGGTGTTGGAGAGGAGCGGGGGGTTGGAGAAGAGCGGGGGGTTGGAGAGGTGTGGGGTGTTGGAGAGGAGCGGGGGGTTGGAGAAGAGCGGGGGGTTGGAGAGGAGCGGGGGGTTGGAGAGGAGCGGGGGGTTGGAGAGGAGCAGGGGGTTGGAGAGGCGCGGGGGGTTGGAGAAGGGCGGGGGTTTGGAGAGGAGCGAGGAGTTGGAGAGCGAGGAGCGATTGGAGAGGCGAGTGAGGAGCGATTGGAGAGGCGAGTGAGGAGCGATTGGAGAGGCGAGTGAGGAGCGATTGGAGAGGCGAGCGAGGTGCGATTGAAGAGGGGAGTGCGGAGCGATCGGAGAGGCGAATGAGGCGGTATTGGAGAGGAGTGTGAGGAGGTATTGGAGAGGAGTGTGAGGAGGTATTGGAGGGCAGTGTGAGGAGTTGGAGAGGAGCGAGGAGTTGGAGAGGGGCGAGGAGTTGGAGAGGGGCGAGCGGTTGGTGAGGGGCTAGGGGTTGGAGAGGAGCGATGGGTTGGAGAGTGAGGGCCAATTGGAGAGGAGTGAGGAGTGATTGGAGAGGCGAGTGAGGAGCGATTGGAGAGGCGAGTGAGGAGCGATTGGAGAGGCGAGTGAGGCACGATTGGAGAGGAGTGTGAGGGATTGGAGAGGAGTGTGAGGGATTGGAGGGGAGTGTGAGGGATTGGAGGGGAGTGTGAGGGATTGGAGGGGAGTGTGAGGGATTGGAGGGGAGTGTGAGGGATTGGAGGGGAGTGTGAGGGATTGGAGGGGAGTGTGAGGGATTGGAGAGGAGTGTGAGGGATTGGAGAGGAGTGTGCGGAAGTATTGGAGAGGAGTGTGCGGAAGTATTGGAGAGGAGTGTGAGGAGGTATTGGAGGGCAGTGTGAGGGGGAGTGGGATTGGAGAGGCATGAGGGTGGAGTGAGGAGAGTGTCAGGTGGAGAGGAGTGAGGGGTCACATATTATGTTAAATAAATAAAGTGTTCATTACACCATTTCTGGATCTGATGAATTGCCAGTAACCATTTTGTAAAATTTAATGTGCAGCATCTAAATCAAGATGTCCAAATGTCACACACGTCCATGCCAGTGAGATTCCCATGGGTGACCCCACTAGTATAGATATACTAGCTGAATGCACCCGGCGTTGCCCGGGTTCTTTTTGAATGAATTTACCACGATAATACAGCTTTTACTTGCGGCCGTAGAAGATTGACTACTGTAATTCAGCTCAGCTTTTAAATGCGAAATGTGCCCAGACCTCGACCGGCCTCGCCACCTAGCCTATAACCTTCTCGGGGCCCGTCCCGACATTTTTTGTGTTAGAGGTTTCCTCCCATCTTTCACCGTTCAGGAGATTAGCTTGCGCAGACAAACAAACAAACAAAAATAAACTTTCTTTTATATATAGACCAGCTGAAAGCACCCGACGTTGCCCGGGTTCTTTTTGAATGAATTTACTACTACAATTCAGCTTTTACTCGCGGCCGTAGAAGATTGAGTACTACAATTCAGCTCAGCTTTTAATTGTGAAATGGGCCCAGCCCAGCCGAAGCGGCCTCGACAGGCCTCGCCTATAACCTTCCCGGGGCCCGTCCTGACATTTTTTGTATTGGAGGTTTCCTCCTATCTTTCACCGTTCAGGAGATTAGCTTGCGCAGACAAACAAACAAAAACTTTCTTTTATAATATAGAGAGAAGAGAGAAGAAATATATATATATATATACAGTATATATAAATAAATATATATATATATATATAGACTTGGCATTTAATATGGATTATTTTTTTTGTGGGGGTGAACTTACTTTTCAAGATGACTTAGAACCAAAAGTTCATTGGAATTATGATGAAATTATTCTAGATTTTGTTAAGGTGACCTTTAAAAGAAACAAAAACAACATTTGACATTTCGAAGCAAATAAATTGATCCTTGAAAGTGATGTAAACTGATATCGAACTCAATTCACGGACAGTACTGTGTTAAACTTCTGTGCGTTTTCCAGAAGTATCTCTTTATTTTGCACATTAGCCCAAAAATTTTTTACAAAAACAAAAGTTAAATTACGACTGGGATTACAGACAGTAAAATTACAGTTCAGTACTTCGTGTAACCCCCATGAGCATTCAGGAGAGCACGTACACGTTGAGGCATGCTGTTCACGAGATTTGCCAAGGTTTGGACAGGAATCGCTTGCCATGCAGTTACAATAGCCTGCTGCAATTCACGCACAGAGGCAGGCTGCTGGTCCAAGTTGTCGATTTGACGCGTTAATTCTGCCCACAAGTTCTCGATCGGATTCATATCCGGGGACATGGCAGGTCACTCCATATGCTCTACACCACGGTCAGCAAGAAAGTGTTGGATCATGCGAGCACGATGAGGCCGTGCATTGTCATATTGGAAGACAAGGTTTCCTCGAAAGGCTGCACGAACAAATGGAAGCAATGTTTCTTCCAGAATGGCCCTGTGCTTGAACTGGTTCAGGTTTCCAATCAGAACAACCAGGTCGGTTTTGCCCCCCTGCATGAAAAGCAGCCCAAACGGTCACCCCACCACCTCCAGCTTGGACTCTTGGCACGATACAATCTTCGTTGTAGACTTCATGCACTTGTCTGCGCACTCGGACGTGGCCATCTTGACGATAGACCAGAAATCTAGACTCGTCACTCAAGATCACGTGATTCCAGTGTCCTGGCTGCCATTGACAGTGCTCTCTGGCCCTCTGCAATCGGCGCTGGTGGTGTTGTCTGGTTAGGCATGGCTTTCTCAGGGGACGCCTGGCACGATAGACTGCTTGAACCAGTCGTTGGTTGACTAGCCTTCTGGATACAGGCACATTTGTCAGTTGCTGCCACTCAGCCCTTAGCCGATTAGCTGACTTGGTACGGCCATTGTGGACTAACTGGTGCAGCTGGCGATCATCCCTCCTTGTGGTTCTGCGGGGACAACCTGGCCTCGGTATTGGAGTAGGGACACCCCTCTGAGCATTTAGTTTCAGGATCTTTGACACCTGACCTTGAGTGATGCCATACTCCCGAGCAATAGCACGCTGTTTCATGCCGTAATTTTGTAAAGCCACCACTCCATGACAAACAGCATTGTCGAGTTGACGGACCATCTCCAGAGGAAGCGGCAATAACTTTTGGAGACGTGCAGCAGTTGTTTTCCACGAATACAGAACGCAACAACCCTTGTATACCCGACTGTGAAGCCAATCATCAAATGCACCTGTCCGTACATTTTGCCACGCCACCTGTGATATAATCCTGTTGTTGAATTCTTGCTGCGGCAGACAATCAGTGACATGGTTCTTTTAACAAATAAATCACCGAAGTGTAAAAGAAATTCACCAGATTGATATACTGAGTTAAGAAAGTAAATCCAAGTCAAGAAAAAAAAAAAATTCTATATTAAATGCCAAGTCTGTGTATATATGTATATATGTGTATATATTATGTATATATATATATATATATATATATATATATATATATATATATATATATATATATATATATATATATATATATATATAAAGATGTTGCGGATAAGATGTTGGTTTTGCCGAGCGGAGACCCCGCGGCCCTAACAGTTACCCCGACTAACCCGATTCCCGAACGTTGGCCGGATCGCGCCACAGATATTCAATATGGAAAAGACAAAAGCGACACGGATGTGAAGAAGAAGAAGAAGAAGAAGACAAAAAAAAGGTTGGAAATACTACTAAATTTATTCCTACTATATACACGCTCAAAGTAACCAAGGAAGAAGGAAAGATAAGAAAAGAATATACAGAAGAATTAGAGACACAGTGCAATTATTACCTTATACAAGCTTAATTAAATACCCATGGACAAGACACACAGAACAAACTCACGTACACAAAAGGATGGAAAGGCAGGATGTGGATGGCTGGAGGGAGAGGGAGGTCCAATGGTACTGCAGCACGATCGGCGCGTTTAACAGCCGCCGTTCCTTCGCGGCCCTGCTCCGGAACTGCCGTCAAGGCCCCACACTGCTGTCGTTGCTGCTGTGGCTGCGGCTGCTCTGTGGACGTCGCGTGCTTTGCCATGACTCGTCTGGTCCAACCACACAACTGAACAACGTGTTTGCTTCTTGCCCAACTCTCTTGCTTGGTCCAACTTTGGCGAGCAAGGCGACGAATAGCAGGCTTTGTGCTTCCCTGGATATCCTCTTTTCAGTACCTTGCGCGCGCGCTTTTTATAGCGCCTCCGGTGATCAAGCCGCCGGCCTTTAGGACACGCCCATCGGTGTGCTCACCTCGGCCCTGGTTGGTCGCGCGACCCTCTGGCTCCGCCCTTGATGACGATGGGCGGGCATGCCCTTCTTCCCCGACCCGAGCACATGTTCAATGGTGGTTTTTGGAGGGGATGTAATTGGCAATCGAGGCTTGGCAATGATGAAAGGGGAAAGTGAAAGGAATCTACTCTATTTCACTTGGTGCAATGGAGTGTCATCTTAATGGAAGACAAGGCCTTACCCTAATACACATAATAAAGATATAACTATCAACCAGGGGGAAATCTATGATTGGCTAACGTGTATGCTTTATGGAATTAACTACGGGAACGCCCTTTGACCTTTATACAACACTGGAGGCAGGAGGGTCCAGAATAAAGCAATATTGCACAACTATTTACTATACAATACAACACAATAAAAAAAACATAATCCTCATATCCGCAACAATATGTATATGTATGTATATGTATGTGTATATATATATATGTATATGTATATATATATATGTATATGTTTTGTGTATATATATATGTATATGTATATATATATGTATATGTATGTATGTGTATGTATATGTATGTGTGTATATGTATATTTTCAACATATTTCAACATACAGCGATTTGATCTTCATTTCAACAATATTGATAGATAATGGTGATATAATATAACAAATATCATGAAACATTTACATTTTGTAGTGCATTGTATAATTTAAATAAACATAAATGCAAATTTCGCATTTGGAAAAAGTAAGTACACCCCTACATTTATCACTATTTCAAACACCTAAAATTAGAATCAGGTACACCAGTACAATATATATATTAGAATGGACATGACTAACATTTCCTGTAGGGGCAAGCAAAACTTATGGTGGCCATCTTGGAGTGTGTAATCACTAATGTGATGTCGTCAGTTGAGCAAGTTTTGCGCTGAAGATCTGAGCCGTTTTGCATCCACAAACATCCAATTTGAGGCATAATGGCAGGCCATTTTCCCTGCAAGAGCGGGGGTTAGCCTTGCGGTCCCCATGGCAATATTCTCCATTTTGCCCTATTTTCTGCATCTCCCCCTTGTTAACCCCCTTGCCCGCATTTCTTCTTCGACCATCTTTAGCGAAGTCTTTCTCGGTCTTCCCCTTCCTCTACTTCCTTCTACATTCATTCCCATCACTCTTTTCAACCAGTCACTTTCATCCTTCCTCAACACATGACCAAACCATCTCAACCTGTTTCTCTTCACAGCATCCATCACAGGCTCTATTCCCATCATCTTTCGCAATTCATCATTTGTCTTCCTCTCTCTCAACGATACTCCACACATCCACCGAACCATTCGCATTTCCACCCTTTCCAGCCTTCGTTGCTGCTCTACGTTCATTACCCATGTCTCAGTCCCATAAATCATAACACTTCTCACACATGCAGCACACACCTTTCCCTTCAGCTTCAATGACACTCCCCTCCTCGTCAGCAAGCCACTCAGTTCCCGAAACTTCTTCCATGCACACCTCACTCGAGCAACCGTTGCCGAGTCTGATCCACCTTCTCCATTCAGCATGTCTCCAAGGTAACAAAATGTTTTCACACCTTCCAGCTTCACGCCATCTCCAAGATCCAACTCAACATTTCCTCCATCTGCAGCTCCCTCTGTGCACACCTTACACTTGAATGTAGCTGCCACACTGGTTAATGACCCTCTCAAACCACTACATTTTTGATGAACCCACTCAGCGCACATTGTACATTGAATGGAATTCACTCCGACACCCTTCCTGCACACAGCACACGGCCACTTCCCAGTTCTTTCCACCTCACCACATGCTTTACCACTTGCCATCACCTTCATTTTTCCGATATTCACCTTCAGACCTTTTGTCTCCATACATTCCTTCCACTTGTTCATCTTCTCCTTCAGTCCATCTATACTTTCTACAATCAACACCAGATCATCTACAAACAACAACTCCCACGGTAGACCCTCCTTTACGTTCTGAGCCAGCACCTCCATCACAGCTACAAATAGTAGTGGACTTAGTACCGACCCTTGATGCACTCCCACCTTCACGTCAAATTCACCACTGTTCCCGTCCTTCGTCCTAACAGCTGTGTGCGCTCTTTTGTACATTGTCATCACGACTCTGATCAACCATTCCTCCACTCCTAACTTCCTCAATGCCCATGTCACTACTTCATGTGGAACCCTATCGAATGCTTTCTGCAGATCTACAACCCCAAGAAACAACTTCTTCCTCTTCTCCAGATACTTCTCCTGCAACTGCCTCACAATAAAAAGCGCGTCTGTCGTTCCTCTTCCTGGCATAAATCCAAACTGCATTTCGTCAATCTTCACTTTCTTCCTTATCCTCCTCTCTAACACCCTTTCCAATACCTTCATTCCATGCTCCAATAACTTTATCGCTTGATACGAGCCACAGTCCAGGGGGTCACCTTTCCCCTTGTATAGAGGGACCAGGGTACTCAGTTCCCAATCCACTGGAATGCGGCCTTCTTTCACCACCAGATTGCAGATCTCTGTCATTCTCTTCACACCCCAATTTCCCGCTGCCTTCGACATATCTCCCACAACTCCCGTCGGCCCTCCCGCTTTTCTACTCTTCATTGCTTTTATCGCTTCCTCAACTTCCTTCTCGGTTATCTTCTCTGCCGGTCCAAAAACTGGGTTACTCTCTATGTTGCCATCCCATTCATTCTCTGCATTCAACAGTATTTCCATATATCTCTTCCATCTTCCTTTAATTCCATCTGGGTCCACAACGATTTGTCCCACTTCATCCTTCAAGCAACTCACCCCCACACCTCACACCTCAACTCACACCTCTCTTTCGCTATCTGCTTTGCAATCCTGAATACTGCTTTCTGACCCTCTTCCGAATCCAAGCGCTCTCCGAACATTTTCCGACATGCCTCCTGTGCCTTTGCTACCTCTTTCTTTTTGCAGCCTTCTTGTATTGCTTTGCAGCCTTCTACCATTATAAGGCAGCCAACATATTGGCTGCCTTATAACTTTCATGCTCTGCCTTTTCTGCCCCCATACCCTTCGCCTTCTGCCACTCCTTGAACTTCTTCCTCTTCTCGTCAATCTTCTTTCCAACTTCACCATCCCACCACCATGTTTCCGAGTGCCTCAGTTGTCCTTTGGTCCATCCACATACCTCACCAACGGCTCCCAACAGACTATCTTTCATTGCCATCCAACCACTTTCAAGCTCAACCACATCATCCTCCACCATACTCAGCCTCTCTTTTAATGCCTCCCTCACTGTCACCTCTTTCAACCTCCACACCTTCATTCTCGGTTGGTACTTCACCCACCGAGCTCTCCTCGCACCTTTCACCCTTATGTCGCAGACAACCAAGTGGTGCTGTGAAACAGCCTCCTCCCCCGGGATCACCTTTGTGTCCCGGAGGTGCCCCCTATCTCGCCTACGCACCAGCAGGTAGTCAACGGTTGTCGTCGACCCTCCTGACGTGTATGTAACAAGCTTATTATCTTCTTTCTGGAACTGAGTATTACAAAGTAACAAATCAGCTCCATCAGCAAACTCCAAAATCCTTTCACCTTCTTCATTTCTCACACCATATCCGTAACCCCCATGAACTCCCTCAAAACCGTCCATACTCCTTCCCACATGTCCATTTAGGTCTCCTCCTACCACAACAACTTCCTCCTCTTTCACGTTTTCCATCAGCTTCTCTATTGCACACCAGAACTTGTCCTTCTCTTCATCGCTCCGACCAACCTGCGGAGCATATCCCGAGATGATGTTCACCAAGAGCTTTCCAATCATCATTTTCACCATCATCAACCTTTCACTCACTCTAGTCACACTCACCACACTGTCTACAAACTCCTCAGAAAACAGGACACCAACACCATTCACGCCCTCCGGGCACCCTTGCCACACAAACTTGTATTTCTGTCCCTGCCTACCCTTCACCATTCTCACACCACTTCCCTTCCATCTCGTCTCCTGCACACAACATATGTCCACTCTTCTTCTGACAAATACTTCCACCACTTCTCCTGATCTCCCTGTCATTGTCCCTACATTCCATGTCCCAAATCTCAGAAACCGATCTCCACGTCGGGCATCAGACGTTTCATCGTCATAAATGGAATGATTTCCACCCTTGCTTTGATCGGGTTCCCCACCTTGAGTTTTGACGAGAGGGAGTGGGGTCCCCCACGGGGTACTTCGGGCTGTACCCTGCCCATATGTAGTCGTAATTGTCATGGTTCTCTTTTTGAGGCAATGTTCTTATGGCCGGATGCCCTTCCTGACGCCAACCCTTTTAGTAGCCTCTTACGACACGCAGGGATACGGTGTACCTATTCTAAACCGGGGTACACACCGGGTATGTACACCGGGTATGTTGCAGGATGTGCAGTGCCACTGCAGTGATTTGCTGAGCTCTTCTTGTGCGGGTGACGTGGGCAGCTGGCGGGAAGGAGTCGGCCGTCCCTGGCGTTGCAATCTCAGCTTGCAAATTGAGGCATTTAAAAAAAAAAAAAAAACCCCCACCTTTAGAGGCCATTTTTCCCCGCAAGCAGGGGTTGGCCTTTTTCGGGAACTGTGGTTGTTGTTGTTTTTCGGTCCCCTTTTTGAAGCAATGTTTTACGGCCGGATGCCCTTCCTGACGCCAACCCTTTTTGCCGCCTTTAACGACAAGCAGGGAATTACCAGTGAACTGGTACTCAATTTCCCGACCTCGGAAGGATGACAGGCTGAGTCAACCCCCCTGGCGTTAATTCAGCAATCGACCGGGATTCGAACCCAGGATCCTAGGATCCCAAGCCAGCACGCTAACCGCTAAGCCAACACCAGGCTATATATCTCTCTCTCGGTTACAATCTGCAAACAAAATACAAACCGAACTCTTAATTTTAAATGTTTTTGCTCTGTGCTGCTTTTGCTTTTATAGCATTTTATAGCCTCGGTGCTGCTTTTGCTTTTCCAGCATTTTCTACCCTCGGTGCTGCTTTTGCTTTTCTAACATTTTCTATCCTCGGTGCTGCTTTTTCTTTCCAGCATTTTATAGCCTCGGTGCTGCTTTTTCTTTCTCGCATTTTATAGCCTCGGTGCTGCTTTTTATTTCTGGCATTTTCTGTCCTAGGTGCTGCTTTTGCTTTTCTTGCATTTTCTATCCTCTGTGCTGCTTTTACTTTCTAGCATTTTATAGCCTCGGTGCTGCTTTTGCTTTGATAGCATTTTCTGTCCTGGGTGCTGCTTTTGCTTTTCTAGCATTTTCTATCCTCTGTGCTGCTTTTACTTTCTAGCATTTTATAGCCTCGGTGCTGCTTTTGCTTTGATAGCATTTTCTATCCTCGGTGCTGCTTTTGCATTTATAGAATTTTCTATCCTCGGTGCTGCTTTTTCTTTCCAGCATTTTCTATCCTCGGTCTATATCTATCTATCTATAATTCCAGTAATCTCTGTCTGTACGTCTGTACGTCTGTACGTTTGTTTGTCTGTGACCGCTGTTTCTCGACAACCACGGGTCCGATATACTTTTAACTTGCCAGGTATATTGCTGGGGACCCGAGGATGTGCCTTTTCAAGGTTTCATATTAATCGGACAATTACTTACCGAGCTATGTCCAAAAAACGATTCAACCAATCAGAGAGCAGCGAACGATCGCGTGTGCCGAACGTGGCGGGCACACTCTGCCTCGGATGGCACATTTGAGAGCGTATTCATTTATTTCACGTTTGCAAACTATGTTGGCGTTAAACTATGTTTTACAACTAATAAAAACGAATTTGCGATTCATTCGCTTTCCTGCGCGTTTGTGCACGCGATGGCGATTTCTTTACCAAACTCCGGAAGCCGTTCGCTTTGGACCAAACCATTGCATGTAAATAGAGGGGGGGGATTGTCACCACTCGCAAGCCGTTCGCTTTGGACCAAACCATTTCATGTAAATAGAGGGGGGGGATATAATTTTAGATATAGATATAGTACGGGCATGCCCTAGTATATATAAAACACAGTTTGTGTGTGTGTGTGTGTGTGTGTGTGTGTGTGTGTGTGTGTGTGTGTGTGTAATGTTACCGATAGACTCCTAAACGGAGAGGCTCACGTACTTGATATTTGGCACAGACATGGCCGTTGAGCCTGGGAAGAACATGGCCGACCTAAAAATGTATTTCATAATATTTTTTTACCATATTTTTACCTCAGCGCATTTCAGCGAGGAATATTATGCACGGAATCTGACCGGTGGCAGAGCAGCGCGCTGATTCGCTCAGAGCGATCACATGATGTTCCTTGCCGCCATTAACTCAGTTACGCGTTCACACGTATTTCAGAGCGAAAAGCGATTGCGTTTTTTCACATTTCAGCGAGGAACATTGCCATTCACACCACATAGGTTTGTTTTTCATTCATCTTTAGATCCACATTTTTTTTCAGCGAGGAATATTATACACGGAATCTGAATCGGTGGCAGAGCAGCGCGCTGATTCGCTCATTCGCGCTCATTGATGACGATCACGATCACGTGATGACGTGATCACGAATGATGTTCGTGACGCGATCACGTGATGTTCCTTGCCGCCATAAACTCACAGCAAGTAGCATAGATTTTAGCATGATTAGCATTTAGCATGATTTAACATGATTTAGCAGAGATAGTAGCAGGTTTCACATAGATTTTTTTTCAGCGAGGAATATTATACACGGATTCTGACCGATGGCAGAGCAGCGCGCTGATTCGCTCAGAGCGATCACGTGATGTTCCATCCCCGCCGCCAGTTGGCTTCACTTTTCACGGAGTATGAGCGTTCTACATATTTTCAATTCAGTGTGCCCGACTCGCTCACGTACTTGATTTGTGGCATAGACATGGCCATTGGGCCTTCACGGTGTAATTTATGCGAGGCTTTTGTCCGAGTGAGCTTGAGTCGAGAGGGCGAATGTACGGGTTGGGAATGTACGGGTCTCCCTTCCCCCACCCGGCAACGCCGGTACTGGAGGGCGTCACAGGATCGGTGAGTCTCCAAAATCCGCTTCGTGCTGTTGCGAAGATTCAGGACGATGTCGCGATTGTTGTGCTGCTCTCCGACCATGAGAACGGCAACGTCATTGTTGACTGGCCCTCCCCTTCCCTCCCCCTTCCCCCTCCACTCTA
>NC_136265.1:113405653-113475653 GCF_964187855.1 Myxine glutinosa
GATAGAGAGGATCTTGGAGTTACCTGTCTTATTTAAACCTCAGACCTTTAGTTTGGTTTGCTCTTTGTTGTTGAAGTGTGCGGCATCACCATGCCTAGATCAAAAGAGCTCTCTGAGGCCTTCAGAAAGAAGGTTATAGATGCCTACGAGTCTGGGAAGGGATTTAAAAAGATCTACAAACAATTTGAAATCAATCATTTGACTGTCCGGAAGATCATCTACAAGTGGAGAAGATTCCAAACAACTGCCAACTTGTTCCGACCAGGCCGCCCCAGCAAGTTCAGCCTGAGAGCAGACCGCAAGATGCTGAAAGAAGTCTCTAAGAACCCCAGAATGTCATCACGGGACATACAGGTAGCTCTTGTCACTGTTGATGTCAAAGTGCACGAGTCTACCATTAGAAAGAGGCTGCACAAATTTGATCTCCATGGGAGGTGTGCCAGGAGGAAACCTTTGCTGTCCAGAAAGAACATCAGGGCAAGACTAAAGTTTGCCAATGAACACCGAGGCAAAGACCAGCACTTCTGGAACAATGTGCTCTGGACAGATGAGTCAAAGGTAGAGCTATTTGGCCACAGTACCAGAAGACATGTTTGGTGGAAACCAAAGACAGCATTTGACCACAAGAACCTGATACCAACTGCAAAGCATGGTGGTGGAAATATTATGGTTTTGGGCAGGTTTGCTGCATCAGGGCCTGGGCAGCTCACCATCATAGAATCCACTATGAATTCTTCAATGTACCAGAGGGTGCTTGAGGATAATGTGAGGCCATCTGTCGGAAAGTTGAAGCTCAACCGAGGGTGGACCTTGCAACATGACAATGACCCTAAACATACCAGTAAATCCACCAAGGAATGGCTGAAAATAAAGAAATGGAGGCTTCTGGAATGGCCAAGTCAAAGCCCTGATCTAAATCCCATCGAGATGTTGTGGGAGGATTTGAAACGAGCTGTGCATGCAAGAAACCCCTCAAACATCGCACAGCTGAAATAATTCTGCATGGAGGAGTGGGCAAAAATTTCTCCCAGTCGATGTCAGAGACTGGTAGACAGTTATAAGAAATGCCTACTTGAGGTTGTTTCTGCCAAAGGGGGCAATACCACCGATGAGAGCCAAGGGTGTACTTACTTTTTCCACATGCGAAATTTGCATTTATGTTTATTTAAATTATACAATGGCCTCCATAATGTAAATGTTTCATGATATTTGTTATATTATATCACCTTTATCTTTCAATATTGTTGAAATGAAGATCAAATAGCTGTATGTTGAAATATGTTGAAAAAGTCAAAACTTTACATGGGGTGTACTTACTTTTTCATGTGACTGTGTGTATATGTATATGTATGTATGTATGTATGTATGTATGTATGTATGTATGTATGTATGTATGTATGTATGTATGTATGTATGTATGTATGTATATATATATATATATATATATATATATATATATATATATATATATACAGTGAACCCTCGTTTATCGCGGGGGTTACGTTCCAGAACCCCCCGCGATAAACGAAAATCCGCGAAGTAGCGACCATATATATATATTTTTTTAATATATATTTTAAAGCATTATGAACTCCCCACACTCTTATTAACCTTTCCCATACTCTTATAAACACTTCCTATACTCTTAAACACTTTTTACACTCTTAAACATACGTAATTTTAACAACATATAAAATTCTAATGGGTACTCACCATTGAAGATACTGTAGCTACCTATGGGTTCCCCAAGCAAGACCAGCATCAGAATCTCCTTGCTCCAGCCGGTGACGTCACCGGCGGGGATTCCCGGCGCGAGAGTGGCTGGTCACGTGACCGCTAAAGCGTGCCGCGCTTTGCGGGTATAATCAGCTACACCTGTTGATCACGTGACCACCGATTCACCGAAGCACGCCACGCTTGAGAGGCTTGGCTTTCGGTTTCTGGTTGTGCTTTATAATGCAGCCCGATAAATGGGCTTTTCAGTGTTCCCGAGTTGGTTTTGAGAATAAATATCTTCTCGGACGAGTTTGTGTCTTGCCCGTCATTTCGTCCGTATCAAGCAAGAGCCCCGGCTCTTCAATACTACAACTTGCGTGATGAAGATGATGATGAATTAGCTGTGCAGTACTGATGACTATGAAGGTGATGACGATGATGAATGTACTGGCGTTTTCCATACGCACGACTCTTTGTCTACCCTTCTACTGTACACTATGTACAGTATTTTATTTCTTGTAATATGTTTTAAATACTGTATTTTTCTTATTTCTTTACGTTTTTTAATTTTTTAGGCTAGAAAATGCTTATTTTACCACAAAAATATTTAAAATAATAGTATATAAAAATACATTTATACTGCAAAATCCCACGATATAGCGAAAAATCAGCGATATAATTTTACATATACTAGCGAGAAAAAACCGCGATGTACCGAATCCGCGAAAAGTGAACCGCGATATAGCGAGGGATGACTGTATATATATTAGAGTGGACATGACTAACATTTCCTGTAGGGGCAAGCAAAACTTATGGTGGCCATCGAGGAGTGTGTAATCACTAATGCGGTGTCGTCAGTTGAGCAAGTTTTGCGCTGAAGATCTGAGCCGTTTTGCATCCACAAACATCCAATTTGAGGCATAATGGCATCTATCTATAATTCCAGTAATCTCTGTGTGTCTGTGTGTCTGTGTGTCTGTGTGTCTGTGTGTCTGTGTGTCTGTGTGTTTGTCTGTGACCGCTGTTTCTCGACAACCACGGGTCCGATATACTTTAAACTTGCCAGGTATATTGCTGGGGACCCGAGGATGTGCCTTTTCAAGGTTTTAAATTAATCGGACAAGTACTTACCGAGCTATGTCCAAAAAACGCTTCAACCAATCAGAGAGCAGCGAGCTATCACGTGTGCCGAACGTGGCGATCAGACTCTACCTCGGACGGCACATTTGAGAGCGTATTCATTTATTTCACGTTGGAAAACTATGTTGCCGTTAAACTATGTTTTAAAACGAATTCAAACTGCGATTAAATTAAAACGATTCATCGTAACTGCGACGATTTGCGAACTTCCGGTCCGGCAGCCAATCACAGAATGCTTTGTTGCGTAGGCGTGGCCGATGTGAGAACGAGCGGAGCTGAGCGCGTTACGAGCTGACCGCCATTACGTTACGGTTCGTAATTCGATTTCTTCCGGAGAAAATAATAATTTCTCGATTTCATATGCGCATTATTTCTCCCAATTCAGTCAGAGCGAAGGGCGGAAGCGAAGAGCGTTGTTTTTTTTGTTTACGGGCGTACGGGCGGGGTAGAGCGTACGGGTAGCGTTTTTTTTTTTTTTGGCAAGGAACGGGCACCCACGTACGGGCAATGCCCTAGTAAATATAAATACAAACTGGCATTGTGTACCGACCTTGATATCAGATGGGTAACTCGTAGAGTATTTGTGCCGCATTTCACTCGCTATGATTCGCAAAATACTTCCGTGTGAATACTCCACTCATGGCCCATCACCATCGTGTGAATACTCGGTGCTGTTTTTGCTTTTGTAGCATTTTCTATCCTCTGTGCTGCTTTTGCTTTTATAGCATTTTCTATCCTCGGTGCTGCTTTTGCTTTTCTCGCATTTTCTATTCTCTGTGCTGCTTTTGCTTTTCTAGCATTTTATATCCTCGGTGCTGCTTTTGCTTTTCTCGCATTTTCTATCCTCGGTGCTGCTTTTGCTTTTCTAGCATTTCCTATCCTCGGTGCTGCTTTTGCTTTTCTCGCATTTTCTATCCTCAGTGCTGCTTTTGCTTTTCTACCATTTTCTATCCTCGGTGCTGCTTTTGCTTTTCTACCATTTTCTATCCTCGGTGCTGCTTTTGCTTTTCTACCATTTTCTATCCTCGGTGCTGCTTTTGCTTTTCTACCATTTCATATCTTATATCCTCTGTGCTGCTTTTGGTTTTCTAGCATTTTCTATTCTGGGTGCCGCTTTTTCTTTTTCTAGCCTGGATTTGAATCTTGGCCGAGCTTTCAACTGTCATCCAGGTGGTTCATCAATGGGTGTGCCGTTCCTCGGATAGACGTTCAACTGGGCGTCCCATCACCGAAATTAGTTGGTGGACGTTAATGATCCCAAGGTGGCCTTTTAAAGAGTCGGCAGGCTATTGGGACTACCTGAACAGATTCGAAATTCCTGCCCTAACCTTAGTCGACCGTCAAACCTGACCAGCCAGTTCATGAAAGACTTGAGCCAAGCTTCCCCCAACCAACCACATAAGAATGTGGGACTTCAAACAAAGTCTCCAGCCTTCATATCCTTTATATCTCCCTGCTCTCTAGTTTTAACGTTTTCGTTTAAAATGTTTAAACTTTCCCCTGCAGGGTTGTTTTCTGTTGTATATTATAACACTTTTCTTCTTCTTCTTCTTCTTCTTCTTCTTCTTCTTCAAAAGGTTGGCTTCGATTTGCTCAACAAATCACTCCATTTCAAATAAAAATTCAATCTCTTACAGTTCTTCCTTTCTACATTCCCTAAACTCACCTGCATTTCACCCCTCAAAAGCGTTTTCAAATGGATTTCCGACTTGAAAATCACAAGAAACTCATTTAGCAAAAAATGTTCGTTTTCCATTATTTGCCCAAGACTTTCTAAAATCCCAATTCACTCTTCTCCTCCTAAACTCCCCCCTCAACCTCCCATTCAAATCTCCCACCTCGCCCCTCCCCTCCTAACCTCTCCCCTCGCCCTCCCAAACTCCCCCCTCTTCCCTCCCCTCCTAGATTCACCCTCACCCCTCCCCTTCAAAACTCCCCTCTCCCCCTTCCCCTTCAAATCACCCCACCCTCCATTTTTCTCCAATTCTCCCCTCTCACCCTCTTCCTCAAAGCAGCCTACTCCCCGCTTACTCTTCCTTCCAACTCTTTCATCCGCAGCTCAATGGTTGTATTCATACAAGGCTTTCATCCGCAGCTCAATGGAATACTGTTCTGCCGTCTGGGCTGGTACTCCTGCCTCAAACCTAGCTCGTCTTCACGTTGTTGAAACCAAAGCTTTCAGAATCATTGGAATCTCCCGCGATGAAGCTAACTCCGAGGGCCTTTCACTCACTCACTCACCGCAGGCAGGTTGGTGGTCTTTCTGTCTTCTACTGACTCCTATCCGGCCTAACTCCCCAGCTCTGTCTGGGCTCTGTCCCCCAAATATTCCTACAGGTCGCACAAGATCTGCCAGTAACCCTCTTATGGTGAAATTGCCAAAATCAAGACTCACTGCTCACCTTCACTCCTTCATTCCTCTTTACTCCCACCTCTGGAACAAACTCCCTCACTCTTTTCAATCCCACTCCTCCCTCCAGGTCTTTAAAACAGCTGTTCACCACCATCTCTTATCTTCCCCCATTCAAAACCTTGATCTCTTCTACCCCCGTTAATTCACCCCAAATCCACTTTTTTTTTGAAATACCGACTTCTTTCTTTCCTGGAACTCCACTCCCCAGGCCCTCTCCCTCCCACAGATCTTCCGATGTCCCTTTTCTCTTGTGTTGTACTTGTGTGCTTCCCTCTCTCCCCATCTTGTCTCCCGCTCCCTTTATTGTATGTTTTGTGTGTCCGTTTGTTTTTTTTGTGATTGATGTTATCTCTTACACGAGCCTCGATTTTGTGTACAAAAAAAAAGAAGAAAAAAAAAGAAGCGAATTAATTGATATATGTGGGAAAAATTACATGCCCAGACCAGGTATCAAACCCAGGTCCTCTGGTGAACCGTACCAGTGCTCTGCCATCTGAGCTATCCCTCATAGTTCATATACGCAGGGCCTTCAGAAATTATTGACACCCTTTGACTTTTTCACATTTTGTTGCTTCAGCCTGAGTTTTAAAATGGACTAAATTGAGATTTTTTTTTGTCACTGATCTACACATAATACCTACAATGTCAAATTGAAATTTCATTCTTATAATTTTTTACAAAATAAATAAAAATGAAAATCTGAAATATCTTGATTTAATATGTCTTCAACCTCTTTGCTATGTCACTCCAAATTGAGCTCAGGTGCATCCTATTTCCTTTGATCATCCTTGAGATGTCTCTACAACTTGATTGGAGTCCACCTGTGGCCAATTCAATTGATTGGACATGATTTAGAAAGAAAAACACCTTTCTATAAAAGGTCCCACAGTTGACAGTGAATGTCAGAGCAGAAACTTTACCAGGAAGTCCAAGGAACTGTCCATAGAACTCCGAGATAGAATTGCGAGGCCTAGATCTGGTGAAGGGTATAAAACAATTTCTAGTGTGTTGAAAGTTCCCAAGAGCACAGTGAGCTCCATCATTTGGAAATGGAAAGAATATGGAGCTATCCAGACTCTTCCTAGAGCTGGCCGTCCAACCAAACTGAGCAACCGGGGAAGAAGTACCTTGTTCAGGGAGGTGACCAAGAACCCAATGACCACTTTGACAGAACTACAGAGTTCCTTGGCTGAGATTGGAGAACCTGCCGGAAGGACAACAGCCCCTGCAGAACTTCACAAATCTAGACTTTATGGGAGTGTGTCCAGACGGAAGTCACTCCTGAGAAAAAGGCACATGACAGCACACCTGGAGTTTGCAAAAAGGCACGTGAAAGACTCTGAGAGAGCATGACACAAATGATTCTGTGGTCTGATGAGATGAAAATCTAACTCTTTGGCCTGAATGCAAAGCATTACGTCTGTCTGCCAAAGCTGGTAAAGGCATCAAAGCCTGGTGGAAAACGAGCACAGCTCATCACCATCTAACACAGTCTCTACCATGAAGCATGGTGGTGGCAGCATCATGCTATGGGGATGCTTTTTAAGCGGCAGGGACTGGGAGACTTGCAAGGATAGAGGGAACAATTAATTGAGCCAAATATAGGCAAAATCCTTGAGGACAACCTGCTTCAGAGTGGAAAAGACTAGACTGTGGCGAACATTTACGTTCCAACATGCCAATGACCCCAATAACAAACATACAGCCAAACCAACACTGGAATGGCTTCAGAACAAGAACGTAAAAGTCCTTGAGTGGCCTAGCCAAAGCCCAGACTTGAATCCCATTGAGAATCTGTGAGTTTGCTAAAGAATTGAGAATTGCGAAAGAATTGCTGAATCCCATTGAGAATTGCTAAATGCGCTTTTACGAAATATTGACTCATGGGGTTGAGTGAATGAGTAAATTAAGTAAATGAGACTACTTAAGTAAATGAGATATTTTTGCATTTCATTTTCATTATTTTGTAAAATTTTCTCAAAAAAAAAAGTCCAGTTTGACACTATGGGGAATTATGTGGAGATCGGTGCCAAAACAATCTAAATTTTATCCATTTTAAATTCAGACTGTAACACAACAAAATGGGGAAATGGTCAAGGGTTTTGAATACTTTCTGAAGGCCCTGTAGCTCCCATCCCACCTCGCCCCCCACCCCACCGTCCCAACACGATTAATAGTAAATATCATTTTTAATTTACCCTGTACATTCACAAGCCCAGATATGTCCTTCCCATCGATGTTCAGAAGCAACCACACGAGATAGTCTTCCTCAGGGAAGTCTACCTGATACATCGAGCTCCAACATAAATATGGCTGCCACTAGCTTTGTGTATTTTCACATCGTAAGGATGTCCTTTGCCGAAGAGTTGGTTACTGTTACTTGGTAATGACGGAGAGCATCTTCTTTCCAATTGCAGACATCTATTAAGTAAATCACCAAGCCTGCCATGTTCACAGGAGGAACTCCCACAAGGTTCAAGTGCATTCACTGGTAGCGATCCGCGGGGGGTTTATGTTGCACACGTCCGTCCACTCGGCCCACATGGTCGGGAATTTGGGGTATGAGCAGCTTTCCATTGGGCAAGTTGAGAAAGGTCTCCGAATCTTTTGTTGTGCAGAGGCAGAGTCTTTTCTCTATGGTACTTGTCCAAGTATTTTCTGCTTCTATTAGAAGCCTTGTGAGCCATTTTAGGCAACAATCCATAATCTCGCACACACGATATCTTTATGGCGCTTCGAACACCGCTGTCTCTCGCTGTCTGCACATGTGCACTGAGCATTCCGGGGTGGATTTGAACTTTGAAAGTCGTGTATTGCAACTTGTCAGTGACTGACAGATAAACAAACAGACAGACAAACTCAGGAAACTAATATACAGTACTTGGGAATCTTCGACTTGGGAATCTTCAATTTCGCAAGGAACAAACAGCATATAGTAGCCATATCATTACAATTAGAAGATTATATTCCTGAGGGAGGTATCAAGGTCATTAGGTTAATAAATAACAAAAGAAAAGGAAGTAAGTTACAAAAGGAAGTCAATATAGCATTTTGAACAATTTATCCAAGTTACCCACAGCCTGAGGAAGTTTATGATGAATAATAAGATGAATGAACAGCAGGAATCTTAATGTCTCTGCACTCACATGAATTGCATTTCATAAAATGTCATTCTGAACCAACCAATAAAAGTGCACATTGCAATGAAGAGTTAACCAATCAAAATTTGAAGGGCTAACATCAAGTACCGTTGTCAGTGCGATTCAAAATGTCCGCAGCGATGGCGTCCACTTCGAGCTCGCATACGCTCTGTCTGGGTACATCCTCTCCAAGCCACTGTGAGCTGCCTCACAGAACAAACAAAAATTGTTACAATTAACAAAATGTACAATATCTCGTCTGATGACAATGAGTCCAGGTGGACATTTTAGCTCACCTTGACCAAAAATTGTTCAGGGGAGATATTAGCATCACACCGAGTCCGTCAGTCGGGCAGTTAGTCCGGCACACTGCATGGAAACACTCGGAATTTCCTCTCCGAAACTACACACACAATTAAGATGAAACTTGACCCCAACCTTCATCACCCATGACGTACCAAAGTTTGTTCAGGCATTAAAAAATCAGGGTCGACGCGGGTCTGAAGGGGGTATTTGAAGGGGTACGTATTCACAACCCAAAATAGGTATTTGCTGTCTTCTCCAAACCTGCACATACAATTTTGATGAAACGACCCCAACCTTCATCACCCGTGATGTACTATTGTACTAATACAGCATTAAAAAATCAGAGGTTTACCACCCAAAATAGGTATTTACTTTCTTCTCTGTTACATATTTTGTTGGCCATGCACAGTACCAGTGCTTCACTGGTTCTACCAGGTGAGCCCAGGGGCATTGTCACAACTTTTTCATCCAATATGTTACTGATCATGTCGGCTGGATTCTGTGGAGCCCAAAGTCCAAACATTATTGGAATAATGCGGAAGCACCCGAAGAACTCACTCCCGCCTGAGGCCGAAGCACTCGGCCTGTTGCTCTCCCATCACAGACAAGTTGGTGGTCTCTCTATTCTTTATCACCTGTCCTTCAGTCTGGCTCCCTCTGCTCTCTCTCATTGTTCTGGATGTTTCACCCCATTTTCATGATGCTTTTCTTCTTCCTCTTCTGTTATGTTCTGAGGCACGTGCGATTTGGTCTCTTCCGAAGACAGAAGCCTCTACCGTAAGATTGCTTTGCGCCGAACAGGCAGAAGAGAAGCAAGATGGTGGCCAAACATGTATTACTCGTGCTCATGATGGAAGAATTAGACAAAGATGACACTACATCACAAGTTGATGCAAATATCCAGATTGTGTTTTCACTTGCAAGTTTTGCTGCGTAAGTATAACCTCTTCTCTTCCGCCTCTTCCGCCTCTTCTTCCTCTTCTAACCGCCTCTTCTTCCTCTTCTAACCGCCTCTTCTGCTGGATAACGGAAGAGGCAGAAGAGCTTCCGAGAAGAGAAGAGTCCAAATCGAACGACCGGAAGAGTCTTCCGGAAGTCTCTTACTCTTCCAGAAGTGCAAATCGCACGCGCCTCTGGTCAATTGTGTTCAGATTTTTGCACGAGCCTCGACTTTGGATGCAAGAATAAATTTAAAAATCTTGAGTGTGTCAAAAATGTACATAATCAGTACGATAAAAATTCATAGCAATGAAAAGGGCTTTGAGTGAAGCTAATGAGGCTTTTTTTGGACTTCAGGTTCCAGGCGTGAGGGCGTTGGACATTGAGACCTGCAGTTCCTACCTCTAGTTCATATATCTCATTCTCTTCAGACATATATATATATGATTGTGGTTATATTGGATCAGATCCTGATGGATCTGCTCCAGAAAACTTAGCATTGCTGAACTAGTAGGTAATATATATATTGTTGCAGATATGGGATTTGGATACATCCATATCCGCTTGTAAATATTCCCCTATTTCCTCAATACTTCCCAACTATCCCCAATCCCCCATTCCCTAGTCCCATTTTCTGTAAACAACACTCTGTAGACCCGACCTCCCCCTATTTCCCCCATTAAATGTCGCATCCAGGTCCACCGCATCTCACGTAGACAACTATAGGACATCTTGCTAGTTATTCTTAGTCTATGTCAGTTAAGGACTCGTTTCCATTAATTCTGACTTCGTTGCACCAGAATGTGATTGTATGGCACCGTTAGGAAGTTTAGGACCTCCCAATACCTCCCCGCAGCTCTTCCTCACGGTTCAACAACAACAACAACAACAACAACAGCGGCGGCGGCGCGGGGAGTGTGCGTCCTCACTCCGGCTTGGTTGGTAGGGGGTGTTGGGAGGGCACCAAGCCTTTCCAACGAGCCGCCATCGAACACGTGCTCGACGGGGTTACCAAGTAGGGGCTCGCTGTCAGCTCCTCGTCAAGGGCGGAGCCCGGTAACCCCCGCACCCAATAGAAGCGGCGGACCGATCCCATCTGGGGCGGAGCCAACGAGCCGAGGGCGTGTCACTCCCCGCTGAGCATGCGCAGGAAGAGGGAGGTGACGTCAGATGCGCGCTGAGCTTGGAGAGAGAAGGACGCCACCTCCGAGTGCTGTGACACCTCCCCGCATCTCTGGACTGGACCGCGCTTTATCCTGTCCCTGAGCCAAGGTGCACCTTGTGCTATCGACTGCCTGTCCTTCCCTGCCATCAATCCCTGTGTAAGTCAGTCTTGTTCCGTTTGTCTGTGGTCTGTCTGGGATAGATAAGGTTGTATCTAAGTGCCTATCTCTTCTGTGTCTTTACCTCATTACCTTGTAATCTACCCCTTTTCTCCACCACTAATTATATCCTCCTCCGGAGGTCTTGAGAACTGTACCCCTTGCGTCGTTTCATTTATCCCAGTCGTTGTGTCCTTTCCATCATTGATTTAGCGTAGCGCGATTTGGCCAACGTTCGAGTGGAATCGGGTGAGTTGGGGGTAATCGGGAAAACTGTGCGAACACGGCGGCCATTCCGCTCGGTCAAGCAACATCTTAAGCCGTGTCCGTAACAATTGGTGTCGAGGAGTGAGATTGGACCCGAAGCGCGCTTAACGCGCTCAAAATTACAAGACACCGAAATTTGATTTTGTTTTACAAAAAACCCGAATTTTGAAAGTCGCGCTATGGCAGATCAAGACGGCTGGGTTCCGGTAGAGGAGAGTGAGGCAGGGTCGATCCAGGACCAAATTGAGGGACAAGAGGAGAGCGAAGCAGTGAGGGCGGCAGGTTCGCAAAATGGCGTCCTCGCGCACGAGGCTTCAGGCGCGCAAAGTGGCGTCCTCGCGCACGTGGGTGTAGCGGCACCAAATTTTGCCGCGCCCGTGACCGTAGCAGCGGCGGCAGCACCAATGAACTGGGGCCTATTCATGCAGCAGATGCAGGCCTTCATGGTCAAGGCGGATGAGGAGAGGGAAGAGAACAGGGGGATGAGAAACCAAATTTTAGGAATGGGGAACCGGATAGATGCTCAGAGTGAGCAATTGGGGGTAATGAGGGACGAAGCGAGGGCTCAGAGTGAGCAATTGGGGGTAATGAGGGACGAAGCGAGGGGTACCGGTGAGGGATTAGACAAGAAATTAGAGGGGTTAGACAATGGGATAAAAGAGGTAAAGAATGGGTTAATCGGGGTAGAAAACAGAATGGCCGCTCAAGAGAATCAAATAGAAGGGGTGAAACATGGGTTAACGGGGGTAGAAAACAGAATGGCCGCTCAAGAGAATCAAATGGAAGGGATGCAAAAGGGGTTAGAGGGGTTAGAAAACAGTATGGAAGGCAAATTGAGGGACATGAGGGACCAAGCAGAAAGGGAAGTTAAAAAAATGGGGCAGCAGATAGAGGGGGTCAGAATGGGGGTAGAAACTAAATTGGATGCTCACAGGGAGGAAATGGAGCAGATGAGGGTGGCATCTGGGCAGGAGATGCAAGTGATGGGAGAGGAGATCAGAAGAGGTGTGAGTGAGGAGGTCGGAGGAGTGCGCGAGGAGGTGAGGCACTGTAAGGAGCGCATGGAGAAGGAGGTGAGAAAGGGGACTGTAAAATTGCAAGGTGGTATAGAGGAGTTGACGCTGGAAGTGGAACAGCTGACGGAGGGACAAAAAGAACTAACGGAGCAGGTTCAAAGGAACACTGCGGTATTAGGAGGGTTAAAAGCGACACAAAACGACATAAAAAATGACTTGATAGCGACACAGAGGCAATGTCAGATGGTACGTGAGGGACTGACAACGAGGTTGGACGAGGTGACAGAGGTAATGGAGACGAAGGACCGGCAGGTGAGGACGCACATGGAAACGGTCAAGGTAGCCTTAGAGGACGAACTTGAGGAGACGCACCGGGAAATAAAAGAGGTGAAGCAGAAATTAGAAGAAGTGGAAGAAGGGGAGAGCGAAATTAAGAATCGACGGAGAGAGGATAAGAAAGAGATAAAGGAGGAAGTAAAAGAATTGGTCCAAAGTCTGTGTTCGGATCGTGATGATGTGCTCATTAACCGGATGAGGGATTCGCAGGTGATGGAGGAGAAGCGAAGAGAAAGAGGACCCGGTGTAAGTGGTGACCAATATGGTTGTGTGTATGATGCGCCAGGTGATTTAATGAGCTTGGGGGTCGAGATGGACCCGGGTGTTCGTGAGAGGCCGTTGGTGAAGTGTGCGACAGGTCTGGTGTGCGAAAAAGAAGGTGTGCGAGAAAGTCCGACTCTTGGGTGTGTGAGGAAAAAGTGCGTGCCAAGGAGTGAGGGTGCTGTCGAGAGTGAGTCGGTCGTAGCGCGTGTGCGAGGGAGCACATGGAAGCGCGTAGTGAGGAGTGTTACGGAGGGTGTAAAGGGAGAATGCACGCCTGTGGTGAGTGTTACAGAGGATGTAACGGGAGAGGGTGCGCGAGAAAGATGTGTGACGGACAGGTGCATGGGGAAAGAGTGCGCTGTCAAAAGTAAGGAAGAATGCACGCCTGTGGTGAGTGTTACAGAGGGTGTGACGGGAGAGTGTGCGCAAGAGTGTGCGCGAGAAAGGCGTGTAACGGACGGGTGCATGGGGAAAGAGTGCGCTGTCAAAAGTAAGGAAGAGTGTACACCTGTGGTGAGTGTTACAGAGGGTGTAACGGGAGAGTGTGCGCGAGAAAGGTGTGTAACGGACGGGTGCATGAGGAAAGAGTGCGCTGTCGAGAGTAAGGGTGAGTGCGCTGTCAAGAGTGGAGGTGAGAGTAGTAAGAGTGACACGGAGCGTGAGTTGGTTGTGACAGGTGAGAAAGGAAGCACACCTGGAATGGTAGAGCGTGTGTGGGAATGCACGCTGGAATTGGTAGTGAGGCACGTGGTTGGGTGTGCGAGTGAAAGCACACCTGTGATTGTCACAGAGGAGGTGACCGAGGAAGGGGCGCGAAGAGGTGTGTTGGTGAGGTGTGCGAACAACGAATGTGTGCCAAAGTGTTCGGTGGTCAGGTGTGTGACCAAGGCTGTGAGTGGAATGAGTGTACCTGGGTGTGCTAGAGAAGGTACGACGAGGAGCATGGGAACATCTGGATGTATGGGCAAGAAAGGGGTAGCGTATGCGTGTGAGCATGCAGGTGAGGCATCGACGGTAACCGGGTTAGCGGTTAGAACGACAGTTAGCCGAATCGGGCCCTCGGTGCGTGCCGGGCTTCGCGTGCCGCGAGAACCAGCGGGGATCCGAGCCACGGCGGGTTCGAAAGGACCGCCGTACGCGATCCACGCTGGGCCTCGCTTTGAACGGCCGCGTCCGTGCTCCACTAGGCGGAGCGGGCAGCCCGATAGGAAGGGTCGTCATGGCGACCACTTTTTGTTGATACGTGCCGGCAGGTCGAGATCGGGACATTGGATGGCTCCACGCCGAGGTGGTGCGTGGGATCTCGGCCCGGGTAAGCCCCCGTCCCTGCCCCGAATGCGGGATGTATCCAGCCGCTGGCCCAAAACAACCCGCATTCAGTGCTCGGCTGTACGAAGCCGAGCTTTAGAAGGGAATTGGCGCACCGAGAGGATCGAATAAGTAGACGGATGATGATAATAGTGATAGTGGTTTTGATCCAAAATTTAGAAAAGTGAATAGAATTGGCAGTAAATAGAAAATTTTTGATTTGTTGAAATTTGATGTGCAAAATTGGTAGTGGGAGATGCCCGATGTGGTGGGATGGCAACTCTGTCATCCCTCACCAAGTGGGGCAAATGCGCTATAGATTATGGGGTTGATGGCAGTGAAAACTAGCCCGGGTGGGTTAGGATATTGTGTGTAGGGATCTAGCGAAGATTGACATTAGGTAACGTTAAGATTAGTTAGTGACTGATACCTGTAGTGGGGACGCAGGTAGATTAGTATGGATGATAATGACGAGGGAGCACAATAGTTTAAAGGGACGACTGGAAAGCGCAAGTTTCAGAGGGGAGTAGTTAGATGAGATGATGCTGTGTGAGAACTGGGCAGGTGTGTGGAGCAGTGTATGAGTAGTGAGTGTTGTGGATCAGCGCGAATGCGCTTGGGGGAGAGAAGGGTGCAGGCGGCACCAAGTATGAGAGCACAGGTGTGCAAGTACAGGTGTGTGGAATACATGGAGTATTGGAATGAGTGGTGTGGAGAGAGTTGGAGTAAGTGGTACGGAGTGGTGTGCATGGTGCGAAGGTGTGGATGGGGGAAGAGTGGACCCCTTTCACGAGTACCCGGGGCGGGTAGTGTAAGTGTTAGGTAGAGGGTATAGGTAAATTGTGGTTGGATATTGGCATTTGTGGTGCGGTTGCAGAATGGTATTGTGGATGGGTGCATTAGTGTTGTGGAAATGGCTGGGCGTGTAGCCTGTTAGTGTGTGTAGTTGGTTTGGGCACTCCACCACTGTGAGGATGTCGGCCAGGTGAGGCCGCAGGTGGGCTCTGGGAGCCGTTAGTGCCAGTGGGTGCCTGAGGATCCCGGGTGTGGATCGGGCAGCCCGTGCCAGAGAGGGCACTGAGGGGGTGAGAGTGCGAGAGGGCCTTCCCCAGTTAGTTAGGTTAGGATGAGGAGCAGGTAAGCTCGGGTGGCAACTACAGTGGTGGAGGTGTGCAGGTGGGTAGACCTGCTGGGAGAGCTACACGTCACAGCCCAGAAATTGTGCAAGGGCACCGGGAGATGAATCGGGGGAGTGAGACCCCAAATTGAGAAGCACCACAGTTTGGTCAATGGGAATTGGTTTTTAGAACCCATAGTGGAAGTTGGCCAATGGATTGGCAGGGAAAGACCCCGGGTAATGTAAAGTTGTTAAAGTCATTTAGGAAATAGTTAGGATTGATGAACCTGTCGCACCATACGCAGCCACTTACCTGAGGTGATGATGATGACTCCACACCTGTGTTCCTTTGTTTTGTGTTGCAGGAAATGAGAATTGCTGTTTGGATTTGTGAGACGCATCACGACGTGGATGAGACATTGGGGTGATTCCATCTCTCCCTCCTTAGGAGGGACTGATGATGAATTGGTGATGGCAAATTTTGATGTTGAGTTGGAGATGGAAAATTTTGATGAGAGTTGGAAATGGCAAATTTGATTGGTTAGGAGGGAGAGAAGACGAATTTGGTTTATGGGAGGAACGGGGAAGACAGTAGGGACGTTTGTTGATGTGTAAAGTAGATGTTTATGGGTAGTGTTGTGTTTTGTGGATACAGTAAGGGGTAAGGGAGGGGCAATGTAGGTTACCTGGTGGGGGGGGGGGGGGGGTGGCGTACGGTAGGAACGTACCTGTCTCACCTGGTTTCCATGTGCCCCCAGTGTGCATTACCTTATATTGCGTGCACTTTTGCGCCCTTACCACCTTACTCACTTGTCTTCTTTTGTCTCCCACCTCCGAGGATCTGGCTTTGGGGCAGAGAGAGAGGAGAGAGAGGTGCTGGCTCCGCAGTTGTGGGCCTGTACTTCCGCTGCTTGCTGCCTGGATCGATACACCATATGGACCGCAATTTTTGTGGCCGCCCACCATGGACCGCAGTTCTTTTGCGGGCAAGCACCACCCGTTGATGGACCTCTGGGTCAACGTGGCACCTATGCCATACAGGTGAACCACTTATAGTTGGCCCCCTGACGACCACAATTAAGAAATGGATGCGGTTGGCGCCTTTCTTTATTCCTAAAGAAGCCAGAAGGCCAAGTGCACTCCATGAAGGCAAGACCAGCGGCAGAACATCGGCCGGCTGCGACACCACCGGTGACCATGGACACTTAATTGTGCATTTTTATGAACACTTTATTGGTGCACCGGATGGTGCTGACTGTGCATAATGGGGTGGTGCTTTTGGTGCTTGGACGGGGTGCTCTGCACATTATTAAAGGCCGTAGGGCCACAGGGCACTCGTGGTTTGGTGTATCGATGCTGGCATGCGTGCTCTCTCTCTATGCATAACATCTGCATGTGTTCCTCAAAGAACAGGTCCTGGATCGTAGTGTAAATATCAGTCTTGTATAAATGATGCTCCCTACCGACTGTATGTTTAGTTTGAAGACCTTTCCGCGATTCGGTTATCCTGTGGGTGTGTTTCTGTTAGGAGAAGGGTGCAACGTCGCAGGGGGAAATATTTACTCATTTGTGAACATCTGTAAAACTGTCGCACTCAGGGTTGAGTTAATAGTAGAGGGAACTACATCTGAGTGCCACACTAACGTAGGTAAAAATATATCGGGTCGGGACGCCCCGAGGTAGAGAAGGGTGCAATGTTGCGGATATGGGATTGGCATCCATCCATATCCGCTTGTAAATATTCCCCTATTTCCTCCATACTTCCCAACTATCCCCAATCCCCCACTCCCTAGTCCCATTTTCTGTAAACAACACTCTGTCGACCCGACCTCCCCCTATTTCCCCCATTAAATGTCGCATCCAGGTCCACCGCATCTCACGTAGACAACTATAGGACATCTTGCTAGTTATTCTTAGTCTATGTCAGTTAAGGACTCGTTTCCATTAATTCTGACTCTTCGTTGCACCAGAATGTGATTGTATGGCACCGTTAGGAAGTTTAGGACCTCCCAATACCTCCCCGCAGCTCTTCCTCACGGTTCAACAACAACAACAACAACAACGGCGGCGGCGCGGGGAGTGCGCGTCCTCACTCCGGCTTGGTTGGTAGGGGGTGTTGGGAGGGCACCATGCCTTTCCAACGAGCCGCCATCGCACATGTGCTCGACGGGGTTACCAAGTCGGGGCTCGCTGTCAGCTCCTCGTCAAGGGCGGAGCCCGGTAACCCCCGCACCCAATAGAAGCGGCGGACCGATCCCATCTGGGGCGGAGCCAACGAGCCGAGGGCGTGTCACTCCCCGCTGAGCATGCGCAGGAAGAGGGAGGTGACGTCAGATGCGCGCTGAGCTTGGAGAGAGAAGGACGCCACCTCCGAGCGCTGTGACACCTCCCCGCATCTCTGGACTGGACCGCGCTTTATCCTGTCCCTGAACCAAGGTGCACCTTGTGCTATCGACTGCCTGTCCTTCCCTGCCATCAATCCCTGTGTAAGTCAGTCTTGTTCCGTTTGTCTGTGGTCTGTCTGGGATAGATAAGGTTGTATCTAAGTGCCTATCTCTTCTGTGTCTTTACCTCATTACCTTGTAATCTACCCCTTTTCTCCACCACTAATTATATCCTCCTCCGGAGGTCTTGAGAACTGTACCCCTTGCGTCGTTTCATTTATCCCAGTCGTTGTGTCCTTTCCATCATTGATTTAGCGTAGCGCGATTTGGCCAACGTTCGAGTGGAATCGGGTGAGTTGGGGGTAATCGGGTAAACTGTGCGAACACGGCGGCCATTCCGCTCGGTCAAGCAACATCTTAAGCCGTGTCCGTAACAATATATATATATATATATATATATATATATATATATATATATATATATATATATATATATATATATATATATATATATATATATATATATATAGCATATATATATTGTTACGGTTTTTAGAACCTTCACATGTAAATTTAGTAGTAAATTCCCTTATAAATGACCCCTGTGTACATGTCCCCTTAATTGGCTGTTAATTAAAGATTGCACCTTAGTTCGTCCATGTACAACACGTAGGACACTTTAGGACCTCTCTATAGTTATGTCATTATTATGTGTTCCAGGTAAGGCTGTGTTTCCAATAGTTGACTGTACGTTGCATCAATCAAATAAGATAGGTCCCTTTCAGTTGCCCAATCATCTCTTCAAAGTGCCAGTAACAGTTGGGCTGTTTTCGTTGGCGTTCGTCGCCGTTGCATTGGGCTGTTTTCTTCGCCCCAAACTCCATTACGCACGAAGCCAAGAACGGAGAGAAGGGGGGAGGAGCCGCCAGAGCACGGGTGTGGCACCACCTCGTCATCAAAGGTGGAGCCAGAGAGCCCTTGCCAACCAACCATCGCTGAGGTGAGCCCACCGGTAGGCGCGTCAGCGGGGCCGGCGGCTTAATACGGCCAAGGCCAATAAAAGGGACTGCGAGGGACTGCTTATGCAGATGAGTGAGGAGAGGCAGCAGATGAAGAGATGAGTGAGGAAGCACGAACCGACGAGTTGAGTTGGAGGAAGAGAGACGCGTAAGGAGGCTGATGACCGAGGAGGAAGAACCAGCGCTGACGACCGGGTTTTTCGCCGCTGAACCTAAGCGAGGGCGTGCACGCGAGACACCAACGGCGTGCCGCGATCTCCGGACCTCCCTGCCCGCCCGCTCTGTGGACCATCTGCCCCTCTCATCCTTCGTCCAGCCATTCCTGCCTGCAATTCCCATTTGTGTACGTGAGTTTGTGCTGTCTGTATTGTCCTGGGGATAAGTTAAGCCTGTGTAGATAAGATTGCTCTGTGTCTTCTTCTTCTTCTTCTGTAAATTACTTTCGTTTCTTCTTCGGTTCCTTTGGTTTGCTGTAAATAATTAATAAATGTCTGTTATTTCTTACTTTTGGTTTCATTCTTCCCCGATCGCTTTAGTCTTTTCCTGATTGAATACCTGTGGCACGATTTTGGCCGAACCGCTTTTAATCGGGTTTAGTCTGCTGATAACGGCTCGGATTCCGTATTGCTAAACCGCTCGGCAAACTCCATCTTGTCCGGGATTCGAGCAGTATTTGTCTCCCTGTTTTGCGGAGGGATTGATAAAGGTATTCAGGATAATACCTGGACCAATAACCCTGATCAATCCCACCCCGCAAAAGAGCATTACAAGTACCAGGACCGGTCGGACGGCCAGCTTAACAGGACAAGGGGATTAACCCCCCCTTTGCTAACGGGAGTGCCGTCCCCCGGATCCGTAAATAAATAAATATATATATATATATATATATATATATATATATATATATATATATATATATATATATATATATATATATATATATATATATATAGTTACGTGTACCTCCCCGAACCCCAGTTACGGTGCACCTCAGAGTCTCGAGAGGGAACGCGGCAAAAAGATTTGTTATTTTGCGTGTTCTAATAAACCATGGTAAAACCACACCAATGCAATTGTAGAACAAAACAAGTAATTGTATTAAGAACGCTCACATACACAATAATAACACTATTAAAGAAAGTACAATGAAAATGTCACTTGTATCAAATGAACAATACATGTGATGGTACCACCATTCCCCCAATGCTCTCAAAGCTATAAACTCACAATACGACAAACGTGAGTGGAATTTAACATTCCCCAAAGTCTGTGCACTAATCCCCATGCTGGTTGAAGCCGTGCAGAACGACAAGAACAGGCAGGCATCGGCACGACGGCGGACGAGGAGTTACGAGGTGAGAGGTCGATGTGGGAATTAAGCCGATATGGGAACCAACGGCGATCAACACAATTATGTCGATATGGGAATCCCAACGACAAAACAAGATGCACCAAGCAGACAGTTTCTTTGAGGACAAAATGGCGTATCGGCCTGTAATGGAGGCGCTTGATTTCTCTCCAACAATAACTCACTCTTGGTGATAAAACCTGAGACGCAGGTTTAATTGCAATTGCAATATAGGACGATGTCTCGGGCAATCCCTCCCCTGGGAAGCCTCAACTCATTCGCGACCAATATCAAAAAAGTCCGCTCACAGCCCCGATGCGACTTTACAGCTGTATCTCTCTCATGGCAGTCTCCTCCTCTCTCTGCCGACTTTTTCTTTCTCCTCTTCCAGCCTCTTTGCCACGTCTTCCTTTTTCCTTCATAAACATTTATTTTCATCTTTACTAAAGGTGAAATAACTTTTCACTTTCACCTTTCACTTTCACCTTCATAAAACATAAATAACCCACCACCGCACCCTTCATAAATAACCCACCACCGAACCCTTCACAAATAACCCACCACCGCACCCTTCACAAATAACCCACCACCGCACCCTTCACAAATAACCCACCACCACACCCTTCATAAATAAACTACCACCGCACCTTCCTAAATAACCCACCACCGCACCCTTCATAAATAACCCACCACCGCACCCTTCATAAATAACCCACCACCGCACCCTTCATAAATAACCCACCACCGCACCCTTCATAAATAACCCACCACCGCACCCTTCATAAATAACCCACCACCGCACCCTTCATAAATAACCCACCACCGCACACTTCATTAATAAACTACCACCGCACCCTTCATAAATAAACCACCACCGCACCCTTCATAAATAACCCACCACCGCACCCTCAATAAATAACCCACCACCACACCCTTCATAAATATCCCACCACCGCACCCTTCATAAATAACCCACCACTGCACCCTTCATAAATAACCCACCACCGCACCCTTCATAAATAACCCACCACCGCACCCTTCATAAATAAACCACCATGCACCCTTCATAAATAAACCACCACTGCACCCTTCATAAATAACCCACCACTGCACCCTTCATAAATAACCCACCACCGCACCCTTCATAAATAACCCACCACCGCACCCTTCATAAATAACCCACCACCGCACCCTTCATAAATAACCCACCACTGCACCCTTCATAAATAACCCACCACCGCACCCTTCATAAATAACCCACCACCGCACCCTTCATAAATATCCCACCACTGCACCCTTCATAAATAACCCACCACCACACCCTTCATAAATAACCCATCTCCGCACCCCCTTCATGAATAACCCACCATCACACCCTTCATAAATATCCCACCACTGCACCCTTCATAAATAACCCACCACCGCACCCTTCATAAATAACCCACCACCGCACCCTACATAAATAACCCACCACCGCACCCTTCATAAATAACCCACCACCGCACCCTTCATAAATAACCCACCACCAAACCCTTCATAAATAACCCAGCACCGCACCCTTCATAAATAACCCACCACCGCACCCTTCATAAGTACTGTTACGTTAGTGGGGGTAAACAATGAAATACCTTAGGAAAGTTCAGAATGTGTAGGTTTCAGTTTGGACTGTGTGACGTGAAGAAGAATAAACCCATCTCTATGTACATAAGCAGGATAAATGTTCAGGTTAAGAGTGTTTGTATGTCGCCATAAGGAGGGTGGTTTTGTGCTAATTAATCATAGGGCTTATGGTTAATAATCCCCAGTATGTATTGCCTCCCTGTGATTTTTCCCTAATCTATATATATAAAACACAGTTTGTGTGTGTGTGTGTGTGTGTGTGTGTGTGTGTGTGTGTGTGTGTGTGTGTGTGTGTGTGTGTGTGTGTGTGTGTGTGATGTTACCGATAGACTCCGAAACGGAGAGGCTCACGTGCTTGATATTTGGCATAGACATGGCCATTGAGCCTGGGAAGAACAAGGCCGACCTAAAAAAAATTATTTCATAATATTTTTTTACCATATTTTTACCTCAGCGCATTTCAGCGAGGAATATTATGCACGGAATCTGAGGCGGTGGCAGAGCAGCGCGCTGATTCGCTCAGAGCGATCACGTGATGTTCCTTGCCACCATAAACTCACAGCAAGTAGCATAGATTTTAGCATGATTAGCATTTAGCATGATTTAGCATAGATAGTAGCATGTTTCACATAGATTTTTTTTCAGTGAGGAATATTATACACGGAATCTGAGCCGGTGGCAGAGCAGCGCGCTGATTCGCTCAGAGCGATCACGTGATGTTCCATCCCCGCCGCCAGACCATTGAACATAAAACACAGTTTGTGTGTGTGTGTGTAATGTAATGTTACCTCCCCTCCCCCCTCCGTCCTCCCCTCCCCCCTCCATCCTCCCCTTCCCCTCCCCTCCATCCACCCCTTCCTCCCCTTCCACCCCTTCCCCTTCCCCCTCCCTTCCCCCTCCACCCTACCCCCCTCCCCTTCCCCCCTTCCCCTCCTCCCCCCTCCCATCCCCCTCCCCCTCCCCTCCCTCTCCCCCTTCCAACCCCCTCCCCTCCCCCCCCTCCCCCTCCCCCTCCTCTCCCCTCCCCCACCCCTGCCCCCCTCCCTCCCCTCCCCCCTCCCCTCTCTTCTCCCCTCCCCCCGTTCCCCTCCCCTTCCCTCCCCTCTCCCGCCCGGCAATGCTGGGTACTTCTGCTAGTGTTCTTATAAAACTCTGCCAGCCAGGCGATGGCCTCCATTAGCCAACCACGCCGCCAGGGACGACAGAAACAGCATTTGCTGATCGGCAAGTAAACCCCGACGTCATCCGAACCTTCCCGAAAAGAGCTTCAACTCCACCCCCTGACGACTCGCAACGAGGAGGCCACGCCCCAAGCTTCGTGACTGGTTAGACCCATCATTACCAGACCCATCATTCCACACCATGTTTTGATTGAGCTCAAAATAAACCGCAATGTACAATGAAAATCTGGCACCAAAGTGTTTCTCATTCACAACTTCCGAAAGAATAATAATTCATCTGTTTCCAATAATTTACACGTGAAGAACACTTGACCATATTTACAACATTTGTCCCGACGCTACTGTGTTGCTGTCTATGTTTTCGTCCAATTTTCCATGTTTAACGGAACCTTGTTGTGGTGTACTGTCGAATTTGTGTCCCTGTAAGTGTCTGGCCTTGTCAGTTAGTCGACATGCAAATACTGTCTCTGCTCTGACATCACGTGCCGCATTCTGCTTTCTTTCTTGCAAGTGTTGTTCTTTCACCTTCCTGGTCAATAACCCACTTCCCGCCCTCCTCCGGTAAGGCGTTCCATCCACTGACAACAGGCTAGTTGAAGAATGGTGCCAGGCTGGCTGCTTCCAAAGTTGGATAGGATGCCCCCGAGGTCTGTCATCTTGTGAGAGCTGGAGTGAATCTCCAAGTTGTGGCCATGAGTCACCACTCACCATGCATGCAAAATGCGGTAGAGCGTGATCAACCACCACCTTTTTGTCGGTATGCCAGACTGAATAGGTCCAGGTACTGCAGCCGCTGCTCAAATGTCAGCTGCTGCAGTCCCAAGACCATCTTTGTCGCTGCACGTTGCACCTTCTCCAGCACCAGATCTCTCTGCAGGAATGGTGCCCAGAGCAGCTCACAATATTCCATAAAGTTGCGGATCACTGCTCACCGATATGAATCCCTGAGGATCTTCCTGGTTATCTCTGTGAGAGTCTTTTATACCCAAAACAAAGTGAATGCATTCTGTGATATTCACAGCCACTGGGAGAGGGGTTCAGAGTTGCCATGACTACTACACCCAGATCAGCCTCCCACTTCCACTCCTCCAAGGGTTCTCTCAACAGTGTGCAGCTGGCAGGATTTGAGGCAGTCCCAGGAGCACACTCTTCCTGGTATTCACTTTCATTTGTCACTTGCGTAGCCAGTCGTCAATCCTCCCAAGGTGGACTCGCAATTTATCAGCATCAGCTGCTGTTCCAACTGTTCTCCACAGCTTGATATTATCAGCAAATAGGAGAACTTGTGATTCCAATCGTTAAACTATGTCGTCATTGTAAATCAGAAAGAGAAGTGGCCCAACAACTGAGCCCTGGGGGACCACACGCGTGACCTTCGCCCATGTGGAGTCAGCATCGTCCACATATACTCGAAGTTTGAGATTTGAGAGAGGTGGGGAGGTTTGAGAGGGTGGGGTGAGGAGGAAGGTTTGAGAGGGTGGGGTGAGGAGGAAGGTTTGAGAGGGTGGGGTGAGGGGGAAGGTTTGAGAGGGTGGGGTGAGGGGGAAGGTTTGAGAGGGTGGGGTGAGGAGGAAGGTTTGAGAGGGTGGGGTGAGGAGGAAGGTTTGAGATGGTGGGGTGAGGAGGAAGGTTTGAGATGGTGGGGTGAGGAGGAAGGTTTGAGAGGGTGGGGTGAGGGGGAAGGTTTGAGAGGGTGGGGTGAGGAGGAAGGTTTGAGAGGGTGGGGTGAGGGGAAGGTTTGAGAGGGTGGGGTGAGGGGAAGGTTTAAGAGGCTGGGGTGAGAGGAAGATTTGAGAGGGTGGGTGAGGGGAAGGTTTGAGAGGATGGGGTGAGAGGAAGATTTGAGAGGGTGGGGTGAGGGGAAGGTTTGAAGGGGTAGGGTGAGGAGGAAGTTTGAGAGGATGCGATTAGGGGAAGATTTGAGAAGGTGTGATGATGAGGGTGGTTTGAGGAGGAAGCATTTCGGGATGGGTGAGGATGGATGCAGAAATGGGGGACATGAAGCTTTTCAAAACGCTATGGCCAGAGTTGGACGAAACCTGATGGACAAGTTAGGTCGGTGACAAGCCAATTAGATTTCAGTTAAGATCTGGATGCAGATCCGGCCCATCAGTGAGATACAAAATCTGGCTCAGCCTGGCGAAGGCATGCGCTATAGTGAGCGCCATTCTAATTTCTCCAAGCTTCCCTCAACCTAGCTGTTGGTATGTTCCACCTCCCCCTCCCCCCCTTCTCTTTCTACTGTTCTTTGTGTTACATCCTGGTCCATTATACTTGTAGTTCCTCTACAACCCTTCATATTCTATACAAAAAAGTACTGTCGCACGAATGCCCTCGGTTAATACCGTGGGATCGCGGATGACCAAACGGGCTTTAACTGAGGCGACGATCAATGACGGATTCGACTATGCTAGCACGGGAGGAAGACGGAAGAGGAAGAAGCGGCGAGCTCTTACCTGACGCGATCCGAGCAGTCTTCATCCCTGCAAATTAATCTCACATGAACACGGGATTTGGAATGAAAGAGAAAATAATAGAAGGGTTTATTCAAAATAAATATCGGGACAGGGAAACGCGGTGAGAAAACTAAATTCTAGGTTGGGACATCCCCACTCACAGACTTCGGATACAATGGGAGAATGAATAAAATTAATGTCCCGTCGTGTATTTGTGAATGCGAGCTTATCTGTCTGGCAGTGTAGCGTCGGGTCGATGTTCGAGCACAGCTCCGGTTGGCGCGAAGAAAGGCCTCGATGTGCCCCCGCGTGCCCGCTGCCAGGCCCCGAACCACCCAAGTACCAAGCCTCGCTCCAAGCACCAAGCCTTGCTCCAAGCACCAAGAGCACCAAGATCAAGAACCAGGGAAGACCACGACCAGAATGCTTGCGCGCCAGTCGTTTTGTCACCTGCGCTCCCTCCGTCAGCTCTCTGCTCTAATCAACCAGTCCCTCGCTTCTTTGTGGTCTTTCCCGCCTTCTGACGTCACCGGCCCTAACTCGACCAATCCTTCGCAAGGTGGGCGTGGCCTCAGCCTGCCTGTACGATGTCTGCCTGCCATGGTGTAACACTGCGCGGATGATGCCTGTTGGTCTTTCCGGTTTGTTTTATTGTAAGGGAGGGGATTTAATCACTGTGGTGCACTGAGGGCCTATCTAAGTGTCTATAAGAGTGCTTTGCCATAAGGGACACTGGGATGCTCACAGAGGGAACGACACACAAGGGAATTTTACCCATAATACCTGTACTAATTAGCATGCCCCGCCCCTCGTGGCGGGGACACAGATACGCACGTATCCCGACATACGGCTAAACACAGAACTTATTACAGGTGAGGTTCCCTATCATGACAGTCGAGCACCTACCTATGCAGATCTACCTGGATCTAGATATTCCTCTACCCCTAATTCATAATAGTACCATGGGGATCTTCACAGTGGTAAAAACTGAACACATTTTCCGGTTCAAGATCCCATAGCAATATACAAATGAGAAGACAATCAAAGTCCTCACCTGTCTATCGTCATCTCCGTCCACAGGTGGTTCTGGCTGTTGGGTAACTTGGAAACCCCTTGTTCTGAAGGTGAACCCTTCTTATCAGCATCAAGTGCAGCATCTCGTCGATCTGAAAGGACATGGTGTTCATCCATCCAAGTCTGATAATAAAAAAAACAATCCTCTCTCTCTCTCCTACGTCACAACCCTGGTTGCTGGTAACCTCCTTTCCAGTCACAATGGATATCCCACAACAATAGTGCCATCACTCATTCTTGTATGAATGAATATTCATATACCATATACATTCCCGAACATATCGCCACTCATTTCTCCCATCTCTTTCCTCAATCCCCCAATTTCGCTTCCAAAATCATTTTTTAATCCCTCATTCCCCATTTGTATGGCTGCATAAATCTGCGCCATGAGGTCCTGCACATTCATCCCCTCGATTTGTGCAGCTGGCGTGGCCCTCGTCGTCACGTGCGAGGCGCCGCCATTTTGTGCTGCCGTGACCACGTGCGAGGTGCCGCCATTTTGCGCGCCTGCAACCCCCTCTACCCAACCTTCTTCGACCTCCTCCTCCATTACTCCCAATTGTTCCCTGGGGTCCTGGGTTGCCTCCAACTCTTCCTCTACCTCCTCATTCTCCCCCACCGGCATCCGATCGCCTTGAGTATCCATGGCACGACTCAATTTGGATGTTAAAAATAATTTTGGCCGCTCCTAATTTTTGACCAAATTTTTCAAGATGGATTAAAATTTGGTTCGGGTCCCAAATCCCACTCCTGACACCATCACTCATTCTTGTATGAAACATAATATTCATTTACTACCGCAGTTCGGACAAATAGGCCTGTGAGAAAGTTTGACATCACTATCCGAGACGTGCACCTCGACATTGTGACAAGTCGTCGAATAACCCATGAAACTTGTCTAATAAGTCTGAACACTCTTAGCATTTATGTAACATATTTAGCAACTCCTCATAGGACATGAGATGGAAGGGGGTGGGGGGGTGGGAGGATTACCTGCAATGCGGCGGAACTTAACAGCAGCGAGGTGCACCATATTCATACCACTGAGGTTGTAATCAATAAAGAACTGCAGGAGGAAAGGAATATGAGCCTCGTGGGGCTGGAAGGCCTTGTTCATGACGGCTCCTCCCTGCAGCAACTCGCTCACCCTGCACCACACATGCCCAACAATGGACACCAGGCAATGCAGTATTCAAACAAGCCAAATTGATGACTGTATCAATACGGCTCTGAGATGTTGCTGTTGCAAGTAACGGTGCAAATAAACCACATAAATGTCCTCCAGGAAGGAACACCACTGATCACAAGACATTGTTCCAGCAGTATAAAGTAACAAAAGAAAAATCAAAATCAGACTCAAAAACTAGAACGGCACTCAGTAGAGAGCATGGTGAAGAATCACTTTAAAAAATATACTAGATGGATCCGGATCTGGATCTTTACCAAAATCGAATTGATTCTTCCTTGTCGCACACACACACAACCTGTCCAACAAGTTTCGTCCAAATCCATCCATAACCTTTTGAGATATCCTGCTATGTATCGCTTTTGGCCCCATCTCCCAATGGTGAAGAATCACTTAAAAAATTCTCGTAGCCGGATCCGAATCCAGATCTTATAATAATAATAATAATAATTCATTTATTTTGTATAGCGCTTTTACAGAAGCCCAAAGGCGCTTTGACAGAGTGGAAAACATAATGCATAACAATACATGAAAACAACAATTGCAAAAAGACAAGAATCAATAGGGAAATATTTAAAGCAAAAGGAGGGAGAAGGAGAAGAGATAGTCAGGGGTTAAATGCTGTGGGTTGAATGTTGAATGCAGTGTTGAACAGGTGGGTCTTTCGTGATGTTTTGAATGTGGTGAGTGAGGAGGAGTCTCTGATGGTGTGAGGTAGTGAGTTCCAGAGGGTGGGAGCAGCGATGGAGAAGGCCCTGTCCCCCCAGGATCTGAATTTGGTCCGGATGGAGGGGGTCAGGAGGTTGGTACCAGCAGAGCGGAGGTTGCGGGTGGGAGTGTGTCTGGAGAGGAGGTCAGCCAGGTAGGATGGGGCCAGGTTATGGAGGGCTTTGTATGTCAAGAGGAGGATTTTGTACTGGATTCTCTGGGGGATGGGGAGCCAGTGAAGCTTGTAAAGGACGGGGGTGATGTGGTCACGGGTCCGGGAATGGGTGAGTAGACGGGCAGCGGAGTTCTGAATGTATTGGAGTTTATTGGTGATTTTTGAGGGTGAACCATAGAGGAGGCTATTGCAGTAGTCCAGACGGGAGGTGATGAAGGCGTGGATGAGGGTTTCTGCAGCCGTGGAGGAGAGGGATGAGCGGAGACGGGCAATGTTTTTCAGGTGAAAGAAGGCTGACTTTGTGATCTGTTTAGTGTATTTGTCGAAGGAAAGGGTTTGGTCAAAGATGACGCCAAGATTCCGGATGTGAGGGGAGGTGGATACTGGGATACCGTCGATGTTGAGGGCAAAGTTATGGGTGGATTTTGTGAGCGTTTTTGGGCCAATGATGATTATTTCAGATTTATCACAGTTAAGCTTGAGGAAGTTGATTTGAAGCCAGGATTTTATTTCAGTGATGCAGTTTGTCAGGATAGAGTGGGTGTCGGTGGAGACGGACTTGGTGGAGATGAAAAGCTGGATGTCATCGGCGAAGCAGTGGAATTGGAGACCATGACGGCGGATTAAGTGACCGAGGGGGGACAGGTAAAGGATGAAGAGGAGGGGGCCAAGAACTGAACCTTGGGGGACACCTTGGGGGAGGGGAGCAGTGGGGGATTTGCAGTTATTGATGGAGATGAACTGGCGTCTGTCAGAGAGGTATGATTTAATCCAAGAGAGGGCAGTGCCGGTAACGTTAAAGGTGGATTCAAGTCGGGTGAGGAGGATGGTGTGATCGATGGTGTCAAAGGCAGCGCTGAGGTCGAGGAGGACGAGAATGTTGAGGTTGCCAGCGTCAGAGGAGAGGAGAAGGTCGTTGGTGATTTTGAGGAGAGCAGTTTCAGTACTGTGGTTGGAGCGGAATCCGGATTGGAATGTTTCATACAGGTTATTGGCAGAGAGATGATGTTTGAGTTGAGTGGCTACAGCACGTTCCAAAACTTTTGACAGAAAGGGTAGGTTGGAGATGGGTCTGAAGTTGTTTAGGGTGTCAGGGTTTAGACCAGGTTTTTTTAGAATGGGGGTAACAGCAGCAATTTTGAGGGAAGGTGGGACGATGCCTGTAGACAGGGAGGAGTTTATTGTTGCAATGATAAGTGGAGAGAGAGCAGGGAGGGAGGCCTTGACAAAGCTGGAGGGGATGGGGTCAAGAGTGCAGGTGGCAGTTTTCATTCCTATGAGGAGTTCAGAGAGGTCAGTAGGGGAGATTGGGGAGAACCGAGACAGGGGATGGCAGGACAAGGGGGGGCAAGTGGTTGGAGGGGGAGCGGGTGCGGCGGTGGTCAAGCTGTTGTAGATGTTGTCAATTTTGCATTGGAAGAAAGAGAGGAAGGAGATGCAGTTGTCTACTGTGAATGACTGGGTGGTGGTGTTCAGGGGGCGGAGGAGTTTGTTTATTGTCGAGAAGAGTGCTTTTGGGTTTCCGGAGCCAGAGTGGATAATTTGAGAGTAGTAGGCGGAGCGGGCGCGGGAGAGGGCATCTTTGTAGTGTTGTAGGTGGTCCTTGTAGGCTTGGGAGTGAACTGTGAGACCCGTTTTATTGCGGAGTCTTTCAAGTTGGCGAGCACGAGTTTTCATCAGGCGGAGTTCAGGGGTAAACCAGGGAGCAGAATGGGTGAAAGAAACTGTTTTGGTTTTTACAGGCGCAAGCTGGTCAAGGCAGGAGGAGAGAGTGTGGTTGTAGTAGTCAGTGAGGTCGGAAGGGGTGTGGAGGTCAATGAAGGGAGAAGTGGACATTTTTTCAGAGAGGGTGGATGAGAATGAGGTCGGTGAAAGAGGGTTTTAGCTTACGGAAGTTGATAGTGCGATAATGCCTTGGTGTTGGGGCGGGGATGTTGATGGTCAGAGTGATGGCTAAGTGGTCAGAGAGGGTGAGGTCGGAGCCAGAGAGATGGTGCAAATTTAATCCAGTGGAGCAGACAAGGTCCAAAATGTGACCATGGATATGGGTAGGAAAGTCGACATGTTGAGTGAGGTTAAAGCAGGTGAGTAAATCAGTGAAGTCAGTGGTTATTGTGGAGTCAGTGGAGTCCATGTGGATATTGAAATCACCAAGGAGGAGGATTGAGGGGGAGAGGGAACATAGCTGGGTCAGAAGGTAGGAGAAGTCAGACAGGAATGATGGGTGTGGTTTGGGAGGGCGGTAGACGACAGCCATGACTGACTGCGTGCGACCAGAGAGTTTAAAAGCCAGGTGTTCAAATGATGGAGCAGATGAGATGGAGATGAGGTTGGTCTTGATGTCTTGACGGTGGATAACGGCAATTCCACCACCTCGGCCCTCCGAGCGTGGTTTATTGACGTAGGAATATCCATTGGGTGTGGTGAGGTTGAGTGTGTAGTAGTCCAGAGGTTGTTGTCAGGTTTCGGTGAGACAGAGAAAGTCCAGTTTGTTATCCAGGATGTATTCGTTCAGGATGAGGCATTTGTTGTTGAGGGACCGGGTGTTGAACAGGGTGAGCTTGATGTTGTTTTGAACAGCAGGGATGAATTCAGGTGATTTAGCCAGGGTTCGTAGGCAGGAGGTGCGATCGTGTGCGTTGCTGCGACCAGGTGCGCTGGGACGAAGAGTGAGAGTGCGCTGAGCCGACCAGAGGACGGGGATGGAGTGACCTGATTGCAAATAAACAAACTTATGACCGGAGCCACGGTGAATGTACCTGGGTCGTCGGAGGAGTCCATTTGATTTGATGGCAGAGATGCATGATGGGGTGGAGCGGGTATTGAGCAGAAGGAGCCTTGCGGCGGAGTACCGCAGAGCCATGCCAGGCAGGAGCAGAGAGACGAGACGAGGCCAAGGTTGAGGAGGTGAAACAATGGTCCCAACACACGAGAGCGGGCCCGAGGAAACGAAGGAGCCAGGTAGGTGAAGCCAGGAGCAGAGCCGGGACCAAGCAGAGGGCAGGCAGCAGCAAAGAGACGATCACGAGGCCAAGGTTGATCACGGCAAAGAGGCAAATGCAGCGGAAATCGACCGCCGCCGCTACAAATCAAGATCACGGCGGGAAACCGCCACCAAACCGCTGCGATGGTCACAACCCACGAGAGCGCGCCCGAGGAAACGGCGAGCAGGCGAAGGAGCCGGGCAGGCGAAGCAGGGAGCAGAGCCGGGGCAATGCAGAGGGCAGACTCAATGGCCAAAAAAATTCGCACGACCACCAAAAAAGAAAGCAACTGACAGTGGCCCGGTCGAAGAAGCGGCGAGCATGTGACGCCTGCGTCCTCTTCATACCGGACCGGAAAGCAACCCGTTCACCAAAATCTTCACCAAAATCTAATCATTTTGTCCTTGTCACATACGCGACCTCTCTACAAATTTTCGTCCGAATCCGTCCACAACTTTTGGAGATATTTTGTTCACAAACGGACAGACAGACAAACGAACAGACAGACAGGGGTGAAAACATAACCTCCATCCACCTTTGGTCGCGGAGGTAATAAACAAAACCCACGCATCACCTCACCTTTTCACCATGGAGGGATTGAAGAAATAGATTTTCATGAATTCCTTTTCTTCGTCATGGTACCCATAGAACGGCCTGTGGGTGGACAAGAGAGGTCAACGAAGACACCAGGTGAGATCTTGACCACTAACAGGTAATGCACGTTCAGTACGTGTTCACGTTATCGCCAGCACTATATATTGTTCCGGGTTTGTGGTGACGCGTGGGGTTCACGAGAGAGTGAGGACACGCTGGAGGGAGGGGGGACACACTACTCGACCTCCGACCATGAAGCCGACAATCCGCGGCTAACTCCATGGCCCGGCGGGTTGCTGAGCAATCGTGGATGCTGATTGAGGCAACTAAACTGACCAGAGTCCTCGCGCCCAATTATCACATTACCTTACTGGTGATTTAGTTATCCCAACAGGGGAACCACACTCTCAACTTCACACCCTGTCTACTCATTATGTATGGCCGAGCGAAACCGTAGGTGGGAGGTCGGCTAAACTAGTGGAGCGAATCAATGGGGCACAACTTAGGTCAGGTATGGGAACACGCGCCGGAGCAGCGCGTCGCCGCATCCATTTTCCGACGGTACTCCAGGGGCCTCCATCTGGCCATCCCCCAGGCTGATGCCTCACCCATCCCTATCTCCTTGAGATGCCGATCAACCTGCAACAGTCACAAGGCACGCGGTCGGCCCGTTGGCCAACTTCCATCACGAGGCTCCCTTGGTGAGAGTATCTGGTGAGCTGGATCAGCGTCGGGAAAACAAGCCACATGTTCATACAGCCGCAGCTGACCCTCACGGACCATACAGGTAACAAATCTCATCTGAGTCTCTCTCAGCAACTGCGCGTTGGACAAAAAATCCGACCAGTGATAGCCAAGGATTCTCCGAAGAGATTTGGTTCCGAAGGATAATGATTGTACCTGAGTTCATGTGTTGTCATGATTTACACCAATCATAAATAAAAACATTTCTTTTGCACAAATTTATATGTAATATTCGTGATATAACATTTTTATAAACAATTTAAGTTGAAGAATTGGGTTGAAGAAATAAAAAAAATTCAAAAAGACACAACCAGACGCAAACACCACGTAATTCAAAACACCTCACCACCACGTACGCTTAGCACATACACAGGTAGGTGCAGAGTGGAAGTTTGGGACAATTTCACCATTGGGCACTATCCTGGATGGGCCACCATTCCGACGCAGGATACTCAAATGGCTCATTCGTCCCTGTAAGCTGGTACTCATTTTACAGACCTCAGAAGGATGACAGGCCGAGTCAACCCACCTGGTGTTAATTCAACAGCATGCCAGGGGCTTGAACTCGGGACCTTGCAATCTCAAGCCAGCAACTTAAAACGTTAAGCCAACACCTGGCTTGCACAGATATGTGTACAGTGTATTAAATACGAGTACTTGACCTCACCACTACTAATTCAAAACAACTCACCACCACACACAATGCAAAACACCTCACTACCACATCATTCAAAACACCTCACCAATACGTACACACCACATCATTCAAAACACCTCACCAATACGTACACACCACATCATTCAAAACACCTCACCAATACGTACACACCACATCATTCAAAACACCTCACCAATACGTACACACCACATCATTCAAAACACCTCACCACCACGTACACACCAAATCATTCAAAACACCTCACCAATACATACACACCACGTCATTCAAAACACCTCAACCACCAATACGTACACACCACGCCATTCAAAACACCTCACCAATACGTACACACCACATCATTCAAAACACCTCACCACCACATACACACCACATCATTCAAAACACCTAACCACCACATACACACCACATCATTCAAAACACCTCACCAATACGTACACACCACGTCATTCAAAACACCTCAACCACCAATACGTACACACCACGTCATTCAAAACACCTCACCAATACATACACACCACATCATTCAAAACACCTCACCACCACGTACACACCACATCATTCAAAACACCTCACCAATACGTACACACCACGTCATTCAAAACACCTCAACGACCAATACGTACACACCACGTCATTCAAAACACCTCACCAATACGTACACACCACATCATTCAAAACACCTCACCACCACGTACACACCACATCATTCAAAACACCTTTTTTTTTTCTTTCTTCTTTTTTTTTTTTTTTTGTATACAAGATCGAGGCTCGTGAAAGAGCGAACATTAATCACACAGAAAGACAAACCGACACATAAAACATATAACATAGGGAGCGGTAGACAAGATGGGGAGAGAGGGGGAAGGACACAAACACAACATTTGAGAGCAGGGACCGAGAGACATGGAGACATCGAGAGATCTGAGAGGGCGAGGGCTTTGGGGGGGGGGGGGCGTGGGAAGGGGGCGGTGGGAGAGGTATAAAACCTATGGACACTGCCAGGACTTCCAGGAAAGAAGTTGGAATTTCAAACAAGGAGGATCTGGGGTGAATTAGCGGGGGTAGAAAAGATCAAGGTTTTGGATGGGGGAAGATAAGAGATGGTGGTGAACAGCTGTTTTAAAGACCTGGAGGGAGGAGTGGGATTGAAGGGAGTGAGGGAGTTTGTTCCAGAGGCGGGAGAAAAGAGGAATGAAAGAGTGAAGGTGAGCAGAGAGCCGAGATTTCGGCAGTTTAACCATCAGAGGGTTGCTGGCAGATCTTGTGCGACCTGTAGGAATATTTGGGGGACAGAGCACAGAGAGAGCTGGGGGTGCAAGGCCGGAGAGGAGTCGGTAGAAGACATAAAGACCACCTACCTGCCTGCGGTGAGTGAGTGAAAGGCCCTCAGAGATAGCTTCATCGCGGGAGATTCCAATAATTCTGAAAGCTTTGGTTTCAACAGCGTGAAGCCGAGCTAGGTGTGAGGCAGGAGCACCGGCCCATAGGGGAGAACAGTATTCCATTGAGCTGCGGATGAAAGCCTTGTATGTGGTGAGGAGCTCAGGTGTGCCGAGGAAGGACTTCGCACGACGGAGGATGCCCAGTCGGCGACTGGCTTTGGAGGCCAGCTTGGAAATGTGGTTTTCCCAAGAAAGATCATGGCAGATAGTGAGACCCAAAATCTTGAGTGACAGAACTTCTTGGAGAGGATTGTTGAGAAAGTAGATGGGAGGGTTGTCCAGTCGATCTTTTCGGAGAGACATAGTAAGAGTGTGAGATTTGTCAGGATTGAAAGACATGTTCCACTTGTTTGACCAGTCTGTGATTTTGTCCAGGTCGTCAGAGAGTGAGGAGGCAGCAGACTGCCGATCTGAGGGAAGAGGAATGGAGCGGCAGAGAGTGGAGTCATCAGCAAAGAGATAGAGAGGATTTTCGAGAGAGTCAGAGAGATCATTGATGAAGACCAGACCTCACCACCACGTACACACCACATCATTCAAAACACCTCACCACCACGTACACACCACATCATTCAAAACACCTCACCACCACGTACACATCACGTCATTCAAAACACCTCAACCACCACATACAAACCATGTTATCAAAAACACCTCACTAACACATACATACCATGTTATCAAAAACATCTCACCTCCACGTTAGTACCAACTCCCGGTCAAGGGGTGTGAATACTTCCTGAAAGCACTGTATGTGTTTATAGTCAGGTTCACTATGTTAACAAATATAATTTCTTTCAAAATTTTGGGATTAGCAAACCTGTACATTTTTGGAATCTTCAGAGCATGGAGAATCCGAAAATCAATGTTGGCATTTGCACAGACACCTGCATGGCCGCCATTTTGGATTTTGAAAATGGCCGCCATAAAATACATATTTTGCACGATCTCGGCTTCTAGTCAACCTAGAGACTTAATTAAATATGCTAATCCTATGTTTTCTGGGTCAAGGAATCCAATAAAGGCCTCAAAATAGTGCTCAGGATTATAGAAAAGCAACAAACAAAGGTAATTGAAAACCATTGTCTTTATATTTGTGATATAACTGTATTACATAATACATGATATTGCAAGTCCTTTGAAGTTATAGGTTGTTATAGGAAGTTATAGGTAGTATCAGATTGAACTATAAGTCCTATACACAGGATCTACGAGGTCTACACCGTTCAGGAATATGCTTTTACAGATCTTCATCACTGTCCTGAGTGTCATTTTCGCAAAGGTGTCTACGCAAATGTAAACATTAATTTTGGGATTCCTCATGCTCTGAATATTCCAAAAATGTATAGTTTTGCTAATCTACCAAAATTTTGAATGAAAAAACATAGTGAACCTGACTATTACAGCCTATTGTGAAGCATGGTGGATCTGCTGTTAAGTTTTGGGCATGTATTTGTGGTTGTGGTGATTTGGTATTAATTGGAGGAACAACGAATGCTGACAAGTACAAGCAGATCCTAATCCACCATGGTATTCCATCAGGAAGGAGGCAAATTAGTGACAACTTTATGATCCAGCACGACGACGACCCCAAACAAACTTCAAAAGTCGTTCAGATCACGCTGTTTGAATCACATTCAAACCTCAAACACGGTCTAGCAAGCTGTCTGGGAATACTTGGCCAGTACGAAAAAGAAAGTACGCCATCAAAAGATGAATTATGGGAAACATTGCAGAATGCATGGAATAACCTCCCAATGGAATTTGTCCAGAAATTCCAGGAAAGCATTCCAAAACAGACATCCGCTGTTTTTAAGAGAAATAAATATAAAATATTATAAAATACAATTCTTTGTTGTACACCGCTCCTTTCCTTGCCATCCTCCAGGCGCTGCATAACGTCATTGCCGGGCACCAAAGGGGGCCCGGCAATGTCCCACGCTGAAAGGGAGTACTCAGTTTTCACTCCGGTTGTTATACACCGCACCTTTTCTATGCCATCTCCAGGCGCTGCATAATGTCATTGCCGGGCACCAAAGGGGGCCCAGCAATGACGCACGCTGAAAGGGAGTACTCAGTTTTCACTCTGGTTGTTTTTTTCTTGTTTGTTTGTTTATCCGGGCGATATCTCAGCCATCCTTTGAGCTAGCAAACTGAAATTTGGCCACAATAGTGAGCAAGTACTTTGTCAAAAAAATTACTTTTTGTTTTTTGATTAATCAATTAATTGAGGAGTTATTTAATTATTAGCGATTAATTAAGTTAATTAGCCTGGTGTTGGCTTAGTGGTTCGGGTGCCGGCTTGGGATCCTAGGATCCTGAGTTCGAATCCCGGTCGATCACTGAATTAACACCAGGGGGGTTGACTCAGCCTGTCATCCTTCTGAGGTCGGCAAATTGAGTACCAGCTTGCTGGGATGAATGATCCCGGTGTGTACCCCGGTTTAGAATAGGTCCCTGCTCCCTGCTCATCGTAAGAGGTGACTAAGGGTTGGCCTCAGGAAGGGCATCCGGCCATAAAAACTGCCTCAAAAAGGGAACCATGAGGTCATGGGGCCCACAAGGCTAACCCCCGCTCTAGCGGGGAAAATGGCCTCAAAACGATCATTCATTCATTCATTCAATTAAGTACTTATACAGTTCCTTTCTCTTCTGGGCATTATCTCAGGCACCTTTTGAGTTAGGAAGCTGATATTTGGACATGACAATGACCAAGTGATTTGGGTGCAAAAGGTGTTTTTGCTTTATTGATTAACCAATTAATCGATTAATTATTTATTGATTAATCAATTAATTATTTTTTCGATTAATGACATTAAATTAATTTTCAAAAACTTACAGCTTCGGATGAAACACTGGTGGTTGAGGTTAAGAAATTATTAGCCAATTGATTTAGAAAATATTTTACGATTACCATTTATTGATTTTAATTACGCAATTAATCAATCAATTATTGTGCACCTCTCCCTCCCAATACTGCATGGCAGTAACGCCAGGTGCCAGAGGTGCCCCCGCTATGCCACGCTCTGGAGGATATGTTATTTATTTATTTGGCATCGGGGTGGTGCACTTCGAACGTATCTGTATTTTTTACCCTGCGCTCGCAAAGCGAAAAGCAGGGTTCGGCTTTCGGTTGTGTACGTGCGTATCTGTGGCGTACGTACGTGTCTGCATTTTAAAAATTCACTTTCTCGGCAACCGTTGGTCCGATTGACACGAAATTTTACCATAGGAGTGCCTCCGCCTGCAGAATTTTTTTTATTCATAATTATGATGTTATAGGTCACGTGGTACGGACGCCATCTTGGAAAAACGTTACACCTCTATATCTCCCAAACAGCTCAATGGAAAAAATTGAAACATGGCACATTGTCAAGTACTCCCCATGGGGAATAAGATATGTTGATGATGAGGTCATCGGGCCTTCATTATGACGTCATAATTCGACAAGTACAACGCTTGATCTGATCAGTATGAAAAAAATATATTTCCTCTGCACCCGTTAGTCCGATGGACACAACATTTTCAGAATATGAGCGGCTCCTGTAGAATTATTTTTAATGATAACTACGATGTCAGAGGTCACATGTTACAAGCGCCATCTTGGAAAAATCGAAAAACGTTACACCTCTATAATTTATGAAACCGCTCCATGGAAAAAATTGAAACACGGCTCATTGTCAAGTACTCCCCTTGGAAAACAAGGCATGTTAATGATGATGTTGTGCATTTTGCACAGAAACCTACAACTCTTGACATTGGATACATGAGATTGCATGAAAAGTGTGCAATATCGAAGATCTCGGCTCTAAGATCAAAGACCTCAGATCTCGGCCACACGTGTTTGTTGTGCATTAACACATGCAAAAAGTGCAGTATTTTAGGACGTGACTACTAATTGTCATGTGACACCTGAACAGCAAGTCTGATTTGGACATACGTGGTATCAAAATGTGCGCAAAACCCAAGAGAAAAAAAGCTCATCAGAGGACAATTCAAAATCCTCAGTGGTTGCAAAATAATTGCGAAATCCCCTCCAATGTCATAATTAAAATGGATATTTTTAAAGTGTCCTAAGACTTTTGCACAGTATTGTAAATGTTTAGTTTTACTTTCTACACCACATGGTCTGCTTTGTACATCAATTCAATGGTGGTTCCCAGTCCATGACAACACGTATGCGGCAAAATGCATACCGGCCGGACACCAGAAGTATCTTGAACACATGTCGGGTGTGCGCGCAAGGACGACCCAAGGCCACGTTCAGCGCTCGATCGATGCTGTTGGCCATGCGCAGCAAGATCGCATCCGCTGGCTCCCCGGGCTCGCCCATCCCTTGGCAGGGCACGAACAGATAAGGGAACACTCCGTGGAGGTGCAGACATGTGCGCTGTCCTACACACATGGATTGAAAGATGAGTTACGGGTGAGCACAACGGTTATCAATGCAACCAAAAACCTTGGAGCGCATGCGGAATGGTCTGTACAATCCGACATCATGCAGGGTCCTGGACGGTCCGAGTCTGTGTGGAGTTCTGGAAGGTCCAAATTTGTGAAGGGTCCTGGACGGTCCGAGTCTGTGTGGAGTTCTGGAAGGTCCAAATTTGTGAAGGGTCATGGACGGTCCGAGTCCGTGTGGAGTTCTGGAAGGTCCAAATTTGTGAAGGGTCCTGGACGGTCGGAGTCCGTGTGGAGTTCTGGAAGGTCCAAATTTGTGAAGGGTCCTGGACGGTCCGAGCCCATGTGGAGTTCTGGAAGGTCCAAATTTGTGAAGGGTCCTGGACGGTCCGTGTTGCGTCCGAGTCGGAGTGGTGTTGTGGACGGTGCGAGTGTGGTACTGGACGGTGCGAGTGTGGTACTGGACGGTCCGAGTGTGTTACTGGACGGTCCGAGTGTGGTACTGGACGGTCCGAGTGTGGTACTGGACGGTCCGAGTGTGGTACTGGACGGTCCGAGTGTGGTACTGGACGGTCCGAGTGTGGTACTGGACGGTCCGAGTGTGGTACTGGACGGTCCGAGTGTGTGCAGGGTATAAGTATTGTACGGTGCGGCTCCATGTACGATCCTGGACTGTCCGAATCCGTGCAGTGTGCAGCCAGTCAGCCGGATGTGCGGAGACGGAAAGTTCGGAAGCCGTGCGACGGGTATTTATCATGGACGAGCTCTTTAGCTCCTAATCGCGAGTTCGTGCTGTAAAGTGTAAACAAAGACCGCGTGTGTTTCTGACCCTCAAACGTGGAACCAAATATGCGGATCACGGGGACCGAGTGTGGGGACGTGGTCGGGTCTCCCAAAGTCGGGTCTCCGGGATCGAGTCCGGGAATCGGAGAAGCCACATAGTAATCGGCGACGACCAAGCGGACGGAGAACATTCGTTGGGAGAACAGGGAAACGTGCACAACAGACAAAGCAAAACAAAATGAGCGCCTTTACAAATGAACCGATGGTCATCTGCCAGTACAGTACACGTTCCCGTCGAACTTTCTACCATTTACAGTACACACTGTACACCAGTTTGTTGGTAAAACACTGAAGATTTCTTCTTTTCAATTTTTTCTCTTCTTTTTTTCACTTTTTTTTGCACTTCCACATAACATTAGATTTACTAACGAAAACCACTATACATAATATAAATAATAACAAGAGTAAAACACACACAAAATAAACAAATTAGTGCAAAGGCAACCACCACCGCAAACTATACTGTCATGGCTCAGAAAACGTGTACAATACTATAGCTAGTGCTCTGAAGCAATTGTAATTGTTTTAACACAACAAGATTCGGTTTTCAATAAATATAAATATTACCTCCACTACGATTTAATAATTAATCTTCTCCACAACACCGAAGAGAAATATTACGAAGAAAACACCTAAAACAAATGGCGGCTTATTATATCGTCGATGATAGTGGATTACCCAGCACTTCCCTTGAGGCGATGGCTGAAATTATACCGGGAGCCCAGGGGGGTCAGCCTAGCTGGAAAGTTAACCAATTTTCATGTATACAGCAATGGTCCATGTGCATGTCCATATAAGGAAATGGACGTCTGCCGGGCACATTATGGTGGGTGTGGTCAAAAGGGCCATTAGAAAGGGACCCAAAATTGAGCCAGGTCAGCTCTGTGAGTTAACCTGGTGAAACCGACTAGAAAATGTTCGGCATAGTCCCAGATATCATGAATGGCCACTGCCAGACAGTTTCAGTGGTGGGGTGTGCCCGCCAGACACCCCCAATGCCACCACCCCAAAATTGAGCTAGATCAGCTCTGTGAGTTAACCTGGTGAAACCTACTGGAAAAAGTTCGGCATAGTCCCAGATATCATGAATGGCCACTGCCAGATAAGTTTCAGTGGTGGGGTGTGCCCGCCAAACAGCCCCAATGCCACCACCCCAAAATTGAGCTGGATCAGCTCTGTGAGTTAACCTGGTGAAACCTACTGGAAAAAGTTCGGCATAGTCCCAGAAATCATGAATGGCCACTGCCAGACAGTTTCAGTGGTGGGGTGTGCCCACCAAACAGCCCCAATGCCACCACCCCAAAATTGAGCTAGATCAGCTCGTGAGTTAACCCGGTGAAACTTACTGGAAAATGTTCGGCATAGTCCCAGATATCATGAATGACCACTGCCAGACATTTTCAATGGTGGGGTGTGCCCGCCAGACTTACATAACCGGTACCCCAAAACTGAGCTAGATCAGCTCTGTGAGTTAACCTGGTGAAACTGACTAGAAAATGTTCGGCATAGTCCCAGATATCATGAATGACCACTGCCAGACATTTTCAATGGTGGAGTGTGCCCGCCAGACTTACATAACCGGTACTCCAAAATTGAGCTGGATCAGCTCGTAAGTTAACCCGGTGAAACCTACATGAAAATGTTCGGCATAGTCCCAGATATCATGAATGACCACTGCCAGACATTTTCAATGGTGGGGTGCGCCTGCCAGACTTACATAACTGGTACTCCAAAATTGAGCTAGATCAGCTTGTGAGTTAACCCGGTGAAACCTACTGGAAAATGTTCATCATAGTCCGAGATATCATGAAATGACCACTGCCAGACATTTTCAATGGTGGGTTGTGCCCACCAGACTTACATAACCGGTACTCCAAAATTGAGCTGGATCAGCTCGTAAGTTAACCCGGTGAAACCTACTGGAAAATGTTCGGCATAGTCCCAGATATCATGAATAACCACTGCCAGACAAGTTTCAGTGGTGTGGTGTGCCCGCCAGACAGCCCCAATGCCACCACCCCAAAATTGAGCTGGATCAGCTCGAGAGTTAACCTGATGATAATAAAATTGAGAATAAAATACTGTGGAATAACAGCAACATAACTTTTGAAAATCAGATGTTTTATTTCAAGTCATGGGAAAAGCAGGGATTTGTAAGGTATAACACGTCATTTGTCGTGGGTATTGTAAAGACGCTGACGTTATCTGTTTAATGTAACAGTTGCCGAAACTATTATTTCCCTTTAAGTTCGTAATATTAAAGAAAGCGTTTCGGATATCATGGTTGGATAAATTGCATACTGCCGAAACAGGTATGGATTAGTCAGGGGAACAATTTATAGAAATGTCAACTGAAAATGCTATCAATGTTTTAAACATGAAAACAAAACACTTCCACTCATTGATTGTAGAGAAAAAAAAAGAAAAAAAACATAGAACCTGATGTATTTCATCTTTGGCAACAACGATGAGCTGTGGTACCATGAGGTCGATGCTGACATCGGTACCATGTGGTTTTACGGTACCATGAGCGCCGCTGTAAATGGCATCCGATGCCATTGCAGTTAGCTTTCGGTCGACTAACTTGTGTGCACCACTGAAAGTTAGTGTCATGCCACCAAGGAGACGTCTGAAGAACAGGTCCAGCTGTGCTGGTATCTCTGGCGGTGCATTCCTTCAAATTTTGGACTTGCAGGATTTGGGGTCTTGGTCTTCGGGAGCTGCATCATCAGAGATCTAAGATGGAGAGCGGCCCATCTCAACTTGTTATCCTGTTCATACCGTTTAGAATCCTCATAAAGGTGAGCCTTGGCATCCTCTTCTGGAAGAGCAGAACTATAGATGAAGTTGCCTTTCCGAGGGTCTGCCAGTTTTCTTGTGATTTTTTTTTCTTTGAAATGGTCTTTTACCTTCCTGGTAAGATTTTGAGCTGTGTAGGCCTGGAGGTCTGCCCCATCTCCTCAGACACTGGTGTACTCCTCTTTGTACACGCCAAGTAAATCACTGACTAACACAGATCGTTGCTTTCCGAGCACCTCATTCTGGATATATGAAAGCAGAGATGCAAATGCTCTCTTGTGGTAGGACTGAGACGAGCTCCCTTCATTGGGCCTGCATCCGCAGCTCTATGGAATACTGTTCTCCCCTATGGGCTGGTGCTCCTGCCTCACACCTGGCTCGGCTTCACGCTGTTGAATCCAAAGCTTTCAAAATCATTGGAATCTCCCGCGATGAAGCTATCTCTGAGGGCCTTTCACTCACTCACCGCAGGCAGGTAGGTGGTCTTTCTGTCTTCTACCGACTCCTCTCCGGCCTTGCTCCCCCAGCTCTCTCTGTGCTCTGTCCCCCAAATATTCCTACAGGTCGCACAAGATCTGCCAGCAACCCTCTGATGGTTAAACTGCCGAAATCTCGGCTCTCTGCTCACCTTCACTCTTTCATTCCTCTTTTCTCCCGCCTGTGGAACAAACTCCCACACTCCCTTCAATCCCTCTCCTCCCTCCAGGTCTTTAAAACAGCTGTTCACCACCATCTCTTATCTTCCCCCATCCATAACCTTGATCTTTTCTACCCCCACTAATTCACCCCAGATCCACCTTGTTTGAAATTCCAACTTATTTCCTGGAAATCCTGGCAGTGTCCATATGTTTATACCTCTCCCACCCCCCCCCCCTTCACATGCCTCCCCCCCTTAACATGCCTCCCCCCAAAGCCCTCTCCCTCCCACAGATCTCTCGATGTCTCCATGTCTCTCGGTCCCTGCTCTCAAATGTTGTGTTTGTGTCCTTCCCCCTCTCTCCCCATCTTGTCTACCGCTCCCGATGTTATTTGTTTTATGTGTCTGTTTGTCTTTCTGTGTGATTAATGTTCGCTCTTTCACGAGCCTCGATCTTGTATACAAAAAAAAAAAAAAAAAAAAAAAAAAAAAAAAATCTTGATCATCAGTCTTCCTCAGGAACTGGACACGGCATGATTTGTGGTATTCTGCTTCCTTTGCGATCAGGTCCACGCCACTCCGAATGAGACTCTTGATACGTTCATTTTTCGAAGACTTTACCCAATGGCAAAGTGACTCACAACCGGCAACTGTCGCTATCTTCAGTCTGGGCTCCTCTATTTCCATTTTTCTTCTTACGGATTTTGCCACAGAAAATCCAAGTCCCTTTCAACAGGCCCTGCTGATCCGACTTGGGAAGGACACTGCAGCGTCTTGTTTGGATAGAAGCCTTTTTGGCAGTAGGTTCATCATCAGGTGGCAGGGGTTCTGTGAGGCGCTTCACTGCTGTGTAATGCTTAAGACAAGAAGGGTGATAGCTGACAGAGTCGTGATAACTGCTTACCAAAATCTGTTGTGTGAGGATAATGCATTGCATTAAAAAATCCCCAGAGCCACACTTTTGCTAACACCCATTATAAAATGAAATGACTGCAGTAATATTAAATATTAATTGAGGAATCAAAATTGACATTTTTCGTAGTATGGGCATTAGCTTACCTTGAGGGAAATGGTTCAGTCACATGTACAAGAATGATCATAATGGTCCAGTCAGACACGAAAAATATATGCCTTCATTTTCCTCAATCAACCCCTCAAAAAACGCACTTTTCATTGTGAGGCAGTTGCAGGAGAAGTATATGGAGAAGAGGAAGAAGTTGTTTCTTGGGTTTGTTGATCTGGAGAAAGCATTCGATAGGGTACCACGCAAAGTATTGACATGGGCATTGAGGAAGTTAGGAGTGGAGGAATGGTTGATCAGAGTAGTGATGGCAATGTACAAAAGAGCGCGCACAGCTGTAAGGACGAAGGACGGGAACAGTGGTGAGTTTGAGGTGAAGGTGGGAGTGCATCAGGGGTCGGTACTAAGTCCACTACTATTTGTAGCTGTGATGGAGGTGCTGGCTCGGAACGTAAAGGAGGGTTTACCGTGGGAGTTGTTGTATGCAGATGATCTGGTGTTGATTGCGAAAAGTATGGATGGACTGAAGGAAAAGATGAACAAGTGGAAGGAATGTATGGAGACAAAAGGTCTGAAGGTGAATATCGGAAAGACGAAGGTGATGGCAAGTAGTAAAGCACGTGGTGAGGTGGAAAGAACTGGGAAGTGGCCCTGTGCTGTGTGCAGGAAGGGTGTCGGAGTGAACCCCATTCAATGTACAATGTGCGCTGAGTGGGTTCATCAAAAATGTAGTGGTCTGAGAGGGTCATTAACCAGTGTGGCAGCTACATTCAAATGTAACGGGAGCTGCAGATGGAGGAAATGTTGAGTTGGATCTTGGAGACGGCGTGAAGGTGGAAGGTGTGAAAACATTTTGTTACCTAGGAGACATGCTGAATGGAGAAGGTGGATCAGACTCGGCAACGGTTGCTCGAGTGAGATGTGCATGGAAGAAGTTTCGGGAATTGAGTGGCGTGCTGATGAGGAGGGGAGTGTCGTTGAAGCTGAAGGGAAAGGTGTATGCTGCATGTGTGAGAAGTGTTATGATTTATGGGAGCGAGACATGGGTAATGAACGTAGAGCAGCAACGAAGGTTGGAAAGGGTGGAAATGCGAATGGTTCGACGGATGTGCAGAGTATCGTTGAGAGAAAGGAAGACAAATGATGAATTGCGAAAGATGATGGGAATAGAGCCTGTGATTGATGCTGTGAAGAGGAACAGGTTGAGATGGTTTGGTCATGTGTTGAGGAAGGATGAAAGTGACTGGTTGAGAAGAGTGATGGAAATGAATGTAGAAGGAAGTAGAGGACGGGGAAGACCGAGAAAGACTTGGCTAAAGATGTTGGAAGAAGAAATGCGGGCAAGGGGGTTAACAAGGGGAGATGCAGAAAATAGGGCAAAATGGAGAAGATTGTCATGGGGACCGCAAGGCTAACCCCCGCTCTAGCAGGGAAAATGGCCTTAAAATTCCCGTTGTTGTTGTTGTTCCCTCAATCAAGAAAAGAGCATAAATTCACATTGTTTAGCTTTAAAGTTAATGACCGTACAGCTAAGCATATAGGCTCCACTTGTAGTATATAGTGCGAGTAACCTTGGCTGCATAAGGTTCATTGACATGTCTATATCAGTGGATAAGGTAGGCCTAATTAATGGACAAGTGGCCCTCCATATGATGGAATGACAGCATCAGCAGGAGGGTGAGGATTAGGTGAATTCTATGCATTTTGTGATTAGGCCTCAGCGCTATTCTCGTAACATACACGTACCTGATGGATTCAAAGGGATGTAGATGTACATGTACCGCTTTGCATCATCATAAACACACTGATTTTGAGTATAGTTACAAAGGAGACACTTCTCTTAAATCTTTAAGTTTTAAAGCTTGATTAATGAGATAATAGGTGGCACCATGATATCTATGGGGAGCAATTTCAGTAACAAAACTTACCTCTCGTACTGCTTCCAATATCTTCTTGGATGTGTTGATGACTCTGATCCTCAATAAAATAAGTTGGGTTGCAGTGAAAAGAGAACTTGACTACTCGATTCCTATTTTAAACTGACTATTTCCCACACATGTACCGGTAAAAGTGTCACAAAAAGTAATACATGTAAAGTAACACGCCTGGCACCTTGTTGTCCAGGTTCAGGATTGGTCAAATACATGCTATCTTCTATCTATAATTCCAGCAATCTCTGTGTGTGTGTGTGTGTGTGTGTCTGTGTGTGTGTGTGTGTGTGTCTGTGTGTGTGTTTGTTTGTCTGTGACCGCTGTTTCTCGACAACCACGGGTCCGATATACTTGAAACTTGCCAGGTATATTGCTGGGGACCCGAGGATGTGCCTTTTCAAGGTTTTAAATTAATCGCAGAAGTAGTTACCGAGCTATGTCCAAAAAACGATTCAACCAATCAGAGAGCAGCGAGCTATCGCGTGTGCCGAACGTGGCGAACACACTCTGCCTCGGACGGCACATTTGAGAGCGTATTCATTTATTTCACGTTGGCAAACTATGTTGCCGCTATGTTGGCGTTAAACGATGTTTTAAAACTAATTAAAACCATTTCATGTAAATAGAGGGGGGGGGGGGGGGGATTGTCACTGTACTCGCAAGCCGTTCGCCGTTCGCTTTGGCGTTGCGAATGGACCAAAACATTTCATGAACCAAACCATTTCATGTAAAGCGTTCGCCGTTCGCTTTGGCGTTGCGAATGGACCAAAACATTTCATGGACCAAACCATTTCATATAAATAGAGGGGGGGGATATAATTTTAGATATATATATAGTACGGGCATGCCCTAGTATTGATAATTGTGAGTAAATTACAAAGCCACAGAATCAAGAGATAAATTGGGCTTTTTCTCAGCTCAATCTAGCCGTCTAGCTTAATTTTGGGGTGGTGGCATTTGGTAGTGTCTGGCGGGCACAACCCACCACTGAAACTGTCTGGCATTGGTCATTCATGATATCTGGGACTATGCCGAACATTTTCCAGTAAGTTTCACCGGGTTAACTCACGAGCTGATCTAGCTCAGTTTTGGAGTACAGGTTATGTAAGTCTGGCGGGCACACCCCACCATTGAAAATGTCTGGCAGTGGCCATTCATGATATCTGAGACTATGCCGAACTATTTCATGTAAGTTTCACCGGGTTAACTCACGAGCTGATCTAGCTTAATTTTGGAGTACCGGTTATGTAAGTCTGGCGGGCACACCCCACCATTGAAAATGTCTGGCAGTGGCCATTCATGATATCTGAGACTATGCCGAACTATTTCATGTAGGTTTCACCGGGTTAACTTACGAGCTGATCTAGCTCAATTTTGGGGGTGGAGGCATTCGGGGGTGTCTGGCGGGCACAACCCACCACCGAAAATGTCTGGCAGTGGCCATTCATGATATCTGGGACTATGCCGAACATTTTCCAGTAGGTTTCACCGGGTTAACTTACGAGCTGATCCAGCTCAATTTTGGGGGTGGAGGCATTCGGGGGTGTCTGGCGGGCACAACCCACCACCGAAAATGTCTGGCAGTGGCCATTCATGATATCTGGGACTATGCCGAACATTTTCCAGTAAGTTTCACCGGGTTAACTCACAAGCTGATCTAGCTCAGTTTTGGGGTACCGGTTATGTAAGTCTGGCGGGCACAACCCACCACTGAAACTGTCTGGCATTGGTCATTCATGATATCTGGGACTATGCCGAACATTTTCCAGTAAGTTTCACCGGGTTAACTCACGAGCTGATCTCGCTCAATTTTGGGGTACCGGTTATGTAAGTCTGTTAGGCACAACCCACCACTGAAACTGTCTGGCAGTGGTCATTCATGATATCTGGGACTATGCCGAACATTTTCCAGTAGGTTTCACCAGGTTAACTCACAGAGCTGATCTGGCTCAATTTTGGGGTCCCTTCCTAATGGCCCTTTTGACCACACCCACCATAATGTGCCCGGCAGACGTCCATTTCCTTATATGGACATGCACATGGACCATTGCTGTATACATGAAAATTGGTTAACTTTCCAGCTAGGCTGACCCCCCTGGGCTCCCGGTCTAAATGTACTTTCTTGGAATTATCGTTGATAAGGGATTAACGTGGATCTCCCATGTAAAGTTGACCAGAACATTTGCCACAGGCTTAAATCTATTACGTTGCTCATGTGTTACGCGACTGGGGAGCAGTTAAGGAAAGTCCGTTCGTCATATACATACATAAAGTGTGGATGTTGATCCGCCCTCATGTCCATGGTGGTTGTCAGACCTTGGGGGACGTGATGTGTCCATGAGCAATGATCTGTCCATGAGCGATGATGTGCCCATGAGAGATAATGTGTCCATGAGCGATGATCTGCCCATGAGAGATAATGTGTCCATGAGGGATGATGTGTCCATGAGCAATGATGTGTCCATGAGCGATGATGTGCCCATGAGAGATAATGTGTCCATGAGCGATGATCTGCCCATGAGAGATAATGTGTCCATGAGCGATGATGTGTCCATGAGCAATGATGTGTCCATGAGCGATGATGTGCCCATGAGAGATAATGTGTCCATGAGCAATCATGTGTCCATGAGCAATCATGTGTCCATGAGCAATGATGTGCCCATGAGAAATGATGTGTCCATGAGCAATGATGTGTCCATGAGAAATGATGTGTCCATGAGCAATGAGGTGCCCATGAGAAATGATTAGTCCATGAGCGATGATGTGTCCATGAGCGATGATGTGTCCATGAGCAATCATGTGTCCATGAGCAATGATGTGCCCATGAGAAATGATGTGTCCATGAGCGATGATGTGTCCTTGAGCAATGATGTGTCCATGAGCGATGATGTGCCCATGAGGAATGATGTGTCCATGAAGTGATGTGTCCATGAGCAATGATGTGTCCATGAGAAATGATGTGTCCATGAGCGATGATGTGTCCATGAATGATGATGTGTCCATGAGTGATGATGTGTCCATGAGAAATGATGTGTCCATGAAGTGATGTGTCCATGAGCAATCATGTGTCCATGAGCAATGATGTGTCCATGAGCGATGATGTGCCCATGAGAGATAATGTGTCCATGAGCAATCATGTGTCCATGAGCAATGATGTGCCCATGAGAGATAATGTGTCCATGAGCAATCATGTGTCCATGAGCAATGACGTGCCCATGAGAAATGATGTGTCCATGAGCAATGAGGTGCCCATGAGAAATGATGTGTCCATGACCGATGATGTGTCCATGAGCGATGATGTGTCCATGAGCAATCATGTGTCCATGAGCAATGATGTGCCCATGAGCAATGATATGTCCATGAGCGATGATGTGTCCATGAGCGATGATGTGCCCATGAGGAATGATGTGTCCATGAGAAATGATGTGTCCATGAAGTGATGTGTCCATGAGAAATGATGTGTCCATGAGAAATGATGTGTCCATGAGCGATGATGTGTCCATGAATGATGATGTGTCCATGAGTGATGATGTGTCCATGAGAAATGATGTGTCCATGAAGTGATGTGTCCATGAGCAATCATGTGTCCATGAGCAATGATGTGCCCATGAGAAATGATGTGTCCATGAAGTGATGTGTCCATGAGCAATCATGTGTCCATGAGCAATGATGTGCCCATGAGAAATGATGTGTCCATGAGCAATGATGTGTCCATGAGAAATGATGTGTCCATGAGAAATGATGTGCCCATGCGAAATGATGTGTCCATGAGAAATGATGTGTCCATGAGCGATGATGTGTCCATGAATGATGATGTGTCCATGAGTGATGAAGTGTCCATGAGAAATGATGTGTCCATGAGCAATGATGTGTCCATGAGTGATGATGTGTCCATGAGAAATGATGTGTCCATGAGCAATGATGTGTCCATGAGAAATGATGTGTCCATGAGCGATGATGTGTCCATGAGCAATCATGTGTCCATGAGAAATGATGTGGCCATGAGAAATGATGTGTCCATGAGCGATGATGTGTCCATGAGCAATGATGTGTCCATGAGTGATGATGTGCCCATGAGGAATGATGTGTCCATGAGAAATGATGTGTCCATGAAGTGATGTGTCCATGAGAAATGATGTGTCCATGAGAAATGATGTGTCCATGAGCGATGATGTGTCCATGAATGATGATGTGTCCATGAGTGATGATGTGTCCATGAGCAATGATGTGCCCATGAGAAATGATGTGTCCATGAGCAATCATGTGTCCATGAGCAATGATGTGCCCATGAGAAATGATGTGTCCATGAAGTGATGTGTTCTTGAGCAATGATGTGCCCATGAGAAATGATGTGTCCATGAGCAATGATGTGTCCATGAGCAATGATGTGTCCATGAGAAATGATGTGTCCATGAGAAATGATGTGCCCATGAGAAATGATGTGCCCATGAGATATGATGTGTCCATGAGAAATGATGTGTCCATGAGCGATGATGTGTCCATGAATGATGATGTGTCCATGAGTGATGATGTGTCCATGAGAAATGATGTGTCCATGAGCAATGATGTGTCCATGAGTGATGATGTGTCCATGAGAAATGATGTGTCCATGAGCAATGATGTGTCCATGAGTGATGATGTGTCCATGAGCGATAACGATCACAAAAAAGTAGAGACTGCAAAAAGTATGGAGTGTTGTGTGCAGTATATGGAGTGTGGTGTGCAGTATATGGAGTGTGATGTGCAGCACATGGAGTGTGGTGTGCAGTATATGGAGTGTGGTGTGCAGTCCATTGAGTATGCAGTTCAGTACATGGAGTATGGTGTGCAGTATATGGAGTGTGTTGTGCAGTATATGGAGTGTGTTGTGCAGTATATGGACTGTGGGGTGCAGTATATGGAGTGTAGTGTCCCGTGCATGGAGTGTGGTGTGGAGTGTCTGGAATATAACTTCAAATGTTGGTTCGTGGTGTATATAGACTATAGAGCCTCTCAGCTGTTAAAACGTAATTAGGCTCTATAAAGAGGAAGAAGATGAAAAGGATTTGCCGAAGAAGAAGAAGAATAATCTGGAGAAGAAATTACGGACAAATCACTATTCGTTTGATTCTTTCTTTCTCCATTCTCGGGAGTAATTCTTTCTCCATTCTCGGGAAAATTCTTTCTCCATTCTCGGGAAAATTCTTTCTCCATTCTCGGGGAAATTCTTTCTCCATTCTCGGGATTTTCGCCATCAAGTTTGATTTTTTTCCTCTTTCATTCTTTCTCTATTTTCGATCGTTCTTTCGTTCTTTTCCTTTGTCAATCAGACGCATGACGTCAATATTGCGGAATGTGCGAGAGCCTTTGCGTCCAGGTGTGTAACTGTAGTGTAGGTACTTTCATTTTGGAGTACAGTACATGATATGCGCACAGGTGTGTAACTGTAGTGTAAGTACTTTCATTTTGGAGTACAGTACATGATATGCGCACAGGTGTGTAACTGTAGTGTCGGTACTTTCCTTTTGGAGTACAGTACATGATATGCGCACAGATGTGTAACTGTAGTGTCGGTACTTTCCTTTTGGAGTACAGTACCGGTACATGATAATGATATGCGCACAGGTGTGTAGATGTAGTGCAGGCACTTTCCGCTCGAAGTACAGTTGATGATGTTTATTTTTTTTTTCGTTATAATTATTTAGTTTTTCATTATTTCATTTCAAACAGAATGTGGGAAGAGGTTACATTTCTTTCGACTCCCTGTTTGTCTGTCTGCCTGTTCATCTTCTTCTTCCTCTTTTTGTCTGTTTGTGCAGGGTATAAATGGACACCACACTCCATATACTGCACGCCACACTCCATATACTGCACGCCACACTCAATATACTGCACACCACACCATATACTGCACGGTGCACACCACACTCGATATACTGCACAACACACTCAATATACTGCACACCACACTCGATATACTGCACACTACACTCCATATACTGCACCCTACACTCCATATACTGCACCCTACACTCCATATACTGCACCCTACACTCCATATACTGCACCCTACACTCCATATACTGCACCCTACACTCCATATACTGCACCCTACACTCCATATACTGCACCCTACACTCCATATACTGCACCATACACTCCATATACTGCACCCTACACTCCATATACTGCACCCTACACTCCATATACTGCACCCTACACTCCATATACTGCACCCTACACTCCATATACTGAACCCTACACTCCATATACTGCACCCTACACTCCATATACTGCACCCTACACTCCATATACTGCACCCTACACTCAATATACTGCACCCTACACCATATACTGCACCCTACACTCCATATACTGCACCCTACACTCCATATACTGCACCCTACACTCCATATACTGCACCCTACACTCCATATACTGCACCCTACATTCCATATAATGCACCCTACACTCCATATACTGCACACTGTTGATCATTCCGGTTTATGTGTTTGTCTGTCCCCTCACTTATACTTGCCTACAAGTCACAATTTTAAACCGATCTTCACGAAACTTCACCAAATGGTAGAGTTCATGATCAGACAAAATCTTATATGTATTTGAGGTCAAAAGGTCAAAAGGTCAACATAGGCCAAACCTCAACCACTTTTTTCAAATCTCTAAAATCCTCAATTTTCATCCGATTTACTTGGAAATTTGAATTTGATTTTCATATCAGCAAACTGAATTCAACCACCAATTATTTAAGAGGTCAAAAGTATTCTCTACCCAGTGTCATTCTGCTTTGTTCTCTTTTGCCAAGTGTCGCTCTTTGAGTTTTTTTTTTTTCATTTGTGTGTTTGTTTGCCTCTTTTTTTTCTCTATCTGTTTGTCTGTCTGTCTCTTTTTTATAATAACTAGGGCATGCCCGTACTATATATATATCTAAAATTATATCCCCCCCCTCTATTTACATGAAATGGTTTGGTTCATGAAATGTTTTGGTCCATTCGCAACGCCAAAGCGAAGGCGAACGCTTTACATGAAATGGTTTGGTTCATGAAATGTTTTGGTCCATTCGCAACGCCAAAGCGAACGGCGAACGGCTTGCGAGTACAGTGACAATCCCCCCCCCCCCCTCTATTTACATGAAATGGTTTTAATTAGTTTTAAAACATCGTTTAACGCCAACATAGCGGCAACATAGTTTGCCAACGTGAAATAAATGAATACGCTCTCAAATGTGCCGTCCGAGGCAGAGTGTGTTCGCCACGTTCGGCACACGCGATAGCTCGCTGCTCTCTGATTGGTTGAATCGTTTTTTGGACATAGCTCGGTAACTACTTCTGCGATTAATTTAAAACCTTGAAAAGGCACATCCTCGGGTCCCCAGCAATATACCTGGCAAGTTTCAAGTATATCGGACCCGTGGTTGTCGAGAAACAGCGGTCACAGACAAACAAACACACACACAGACACACACACACACACACACACAGACACACACACACACACACACACAGAGATTGCTGGAATTATAGATTTTTTATTATTCATTCAGAGGAGGTACCAGAGGAGATTCATTCAGAGGAGGTACCAGAGGAGGTATCAGAGGAGATAGATAGAATAATACATTTATTTTATGTAGCGCTTTTCAAGAAGCCCAAAGGCGCTTTGACAGAGTACAAAAAACAAGTGCAAAAACACAAAAATCAAGAGGTAAATAATCAAAGCAAAAGGAAGGAGCAGGAGAAGAGGTAGTCAGGGGTTAAATGCTGTGGGTTAAATGTTGAATGCAGTGTTGAACAGGTGGGTCTTGAGTGATGTTTTGAATGTGGTGAGTGAGGAGGAGTCTCTGATGGTGTGAGGTAGTGAGTTCCAGAGGGTGGGAGCAGCGATGGAGAAGGCCCTGTCCCCCCAGGATCTGAATTTGGTCCGGATGGGGGGGGGGGGGGGGGGGGGTCAGGAGGTTGGTACCAGCAGAGCGGAGGTTGCGGGTGGGAGTGTGTCTGGAGAGGAGGTCAGCCAGGTAGGATGGGGCCAGGTTATGGAGGGCTTTGTAGGTCAAGAGGACGATTTTGTACTGGATTCTCTGGGAGATGGGGAGCCAGTGAAGCTTGTAAAGGACGGGGGTGATGTGGTCACGGGTCCGGGAATGGGTGAGTAGACGGGCAGCGGAGTTCTGAATGTATTGGAGTTTATTGGTGATTATTGAGGATGAACCATAGGGGAGGCTGTTGCAGTAGTCCAGACGGGAGGTGATGAAGGCGTGGATGAGGGTTTCTGCAGCCGTGGAGGAGAGGGATGGACGGAGACGGGCGATGATTTTCAGGTGAAAGAAGGCTGTCTTTGTGATCTGTTTAGTGTATTTGTCGAAGGAGAGGATTTGGTCAAAGATGATGCCAAGATTCCGGATGTGAGGGGAAGTAGATACTGGGAAACCGTCGATGTTGAGGGCAAAGTTATGGGTGGATTTTGTGAGCGTTTTTGGGCCAATGATGATTATTTCAGATTTATCATAGTTAAGTTTGAGGAAGTTGATTTGAAGCCAGGATTTTATTTCAGTGATGCAGTTTGTCAGGATAGAGTGGGTGGCGGTGGAGATGGACTTGGTGGAGATGAAAAGCTGGATGTCATCGGCGAAGCAGTGGAATTGGAGACCATGACGGCGGATTAATTGACCAAGGGGGGACAGGTACAGGATGAAGAGGAGGGGGCCAAGAACTGAACCTTGGGGGAGGGGAGCAGTGGGGGATTTGCAGTTATTGATGGAGATGAACTGGCGTCTGTCAGAGAGGTATGATTTGATCCAAGAGAGGGCAGTGCCGGTAATGTTAAAGGTGGTTTCAAGTTGGGTGAGGAGGATGGTGTGATCGATGGTGTCAAAGGCGGAGCTGAGGTCGAGGAGGATGAGAATGTTGAGGTTGCCGGCGTCAGAGGAGAGGAGAAGGTCGTTGGTGATTTTGAGGAGAGCAGTTTCAGTACTGTGGTTGGAGCGGAATCTGGATTGGAATGTTTCATACAGGTTATTGGCAGAGAGGTGAAGTTTGAGTTGAGTGGCTACAGCGCGTTCCAAAACTTTTGACAGAAAGGGTAGGTTGGAGATGGATCTGAAGTTGTTTAGGGTGTCAGGGTTTAGTCCAGGTTTTTTCAGAATGGGGGTAACAGCAGCAATTTTGAGGGATGGTGGGACGATGCCTGTAGACAGGGAGGAGTTTATTATTGCAGTGATTAGTGGAGAGAGAGCAGGAAGGGAGGCCTTGACAAAGCTGGAGGGGATGGGGTCAAGAGTGCAGGTGGCAGTTTTCATTCCTATGAGGAGTTCAGAGAGGTCAGTAGGGGAGACTGGGGAGAACTGAGACAGGGGTTGGCAGGATAAAGGGGGGGGGAGGGCAGGTGGTTTGAGGGGGAGTGGGCGCGGTGGTGGTTAAGCTGTTGTAGATGTTGTCAATTTTGCTTTGGAAGAATCAAAGGAAGGAGATGCAGTTGTCTACTGTGAATGACTGGGTGGTGGTGTGCAGGGGGCTGAGGAGTTTGTTTATTGTAGAGAAGAGTGCTTTTGGGTTTCCAGAGCCAGAGTGGATAATTTGAGAGTAGTAGGCGGAGCGGGCGTGGGAGAGGGCATCTTTGTAGTGTTGTAGGTCGTCCTTGTAGGCTTGGGAGTGAATTGTGAGACCTGTTTTATTGCGGAGTCTTTCAAGTTGGCGAGCACGAGTTTTCATCAGGCGGAGTTCAGGGGTAAACCAGGGAGCAGAATGGGTGAAAGAAACTGTTTTGGTTTTTATAGGCGCAAGCTGGTCAAGGCAGGAGGAGAGAGTGTGGTTGTCGTAGTCAGTGAGGTCAGAAGGGGTGTGGAGGTCAACGAAGGGAGAAGTGGACATTTTTTCAGAGAGGGTGGATGAGAATGAGGTAGGTGAAAGAGCGTTTAGCTTACGGAAGTTGATAGTGCGATAATGCCTTGGTGCTGGGGTGGGGATGTTGATGGTCATAGTGATGGCTAAGTGGTCAGAGAGGGTGAGGTCGGAGCCAGAGAGATGGTGCAAAATTAATCCAGTGGAGCAGACAAGGTCCAGAATGTGCCCACGGTTATGGGTAGGAAAATCTGACATGTTGAGTGAGCTTAAAGCAGGTGAGTAAATCAGTGAAGTCAGTGGTTATTGTGGAGTCAGTGGAGTCAATGTGGATATTGAAATCACCGAGGAGGAGGATTGAGGGGGAGAGGGAACAGAGCTGGGTCAGAAGTTTTTTGTCTCTGTTGTCTGTTTGTCTTTTTGACTCTGGCTGTCTGCTTATCCATTTGTTTGTCTCTTTTTTTGTCTGTCTGTCTCTTTTGTCTCTTTTTCTGTCTGCTTGTTACTTGGCAAAAAAAAACAATTTTTGACAAGTATGTTGATCTCATCATCCCTCATCCCTCATCGCCATTCCTCCCTATTGCCATCCTCTCCTTTCCCGCTCTATGCCGCACTTCACCCTGCGCCATGCCAGCCTGCATTACCATGGTGATCCTACCGATCATGCTTGCACAAAGTGGCCATTGGGTTCTTGGTCACCTTCCTGACCAAGGTACTTCTTGCCCGGTTACCCAGTTTTTTCGGACGACCAGCTCTAGGAAGAGTCTGGGTGGTTCCATATTATTTCCATTTCCTAATGATGGAGTTCACTTGGCTCTTGGGAACTTTCAACACTAGAAATTGTTTTGTACCCTTCCCCAGATCTAGGCCTCCTCACAATTTTATCTCGGAGTTCTACAAACAGTTCCTTGGACTTTCTGGTCAAGTTTCTGCTTTGACATGCACTGTCCACTGTGAGACCTTATATATATATATATATATATATATATATATATATATATATATATATATATATATATATATATATATATATATATATATATATATATATATATAGATGTATGTATATATATATGTAATGTTGCGGATATGGGATTTGGCCTCCATCCATATCCGCTTGTAAATATTCCCCTATTTCCCCAATACTCCCCAACTATCTCCAATCCCCCATTCCCTAGTCCCATTGTCTGTAAACAACACTCTGTAGAACCGACCTTCCCCTTTTTCCCCCATTAAATGTCGTGCCCAGGTTCACCGCATCTCACGTAGACAACTATAGGACATCTTGCTAGTTATTCTTAGTCTATGTCAGTTAAGGACTCGTTTCCATTAATTCTGACTCTTCGTTGCACCAGAATGTGATTGTATGGCACCAGTAGTAAGTTTAGGACCTCCCCATACCTCCTCCCATCTTCCTCATGAAACAACAACAACAACAACTACAACAACAGCGCGCGGGGAGTGTGCGTCCTCACTCCGGCTTGGTTAGCCGCCATTGCCCAAGTGCTCCGGCGGGGTTACCACGAAGGGGCTGACTGTCGGCCCCTCGTCAAGGGCGGAGCCCGGTAACCCCCAGCACCCAATAAGAAGCGGCGGGCCGGTTCCATCTGGGGCGGAGCTAACGAGCCGAGGGCGTGTCACTCCCCGCCGGATATACGCAGCCACTTACCGGACGTGACGTCAGATGCGCCCCGAGCTTGAAGTGAGGAGAACCAGACGCCACCTCCGAGCGCTGAGAGACCTCCCGCATCTCTGGACCGGACCGGGTCGATTCTGCCCCTGAGCCAAGGTGCACCTTGAGCCTCGACTACCTGCCCTTCCTTGCCATCAATCCCCGTGTGAGTCAGTCTTGTCCTGTTTATCTGTGGTCTGTCGGGGTTACTATAAGACCGTGATTAAGTGCCTACCTTCCTATGCTGTCCCTCTTGTCCTTGTAATCTCAACGTTCCGAAATATTATAACCTCCTCCGGAGGTCTTGAGAACTGTACCCCTGGTGTCGTGTCATTTAACCCAGCCGTTGTGTCCTTTCCTCAATTGATTTAGCGTAGCGCGACTCGGCCAACGTTCGAGTATAATCGGGTAAACTGTGCAGACGCGGTCATACCAAACCGCTCGGTAAACTAACATCCAAAACCGCGTCTGTAACATTTGGTGTCGAGGAGTTGGATTCGGACCTGGGACTAAATTCATTTAGCCCAAATTTTGGAACACCAATTGTACCATTAGGGTAACATTTGGTGACGGGAAGTGGAATTCGATCCGGAGCGCGTTTCACGCGCTCGAAATTATAACGGCGAAATTTGATTTTGTTTTACGAAAATAAAAACCCGAATTTTGAAAGTCGCGCTATGGCAGACCAAGACGGCTGGGTTCCGGTAGAGGAGAGTGAGGCAGGGTCGATCCAGGACCAAATTGAGGGACATGAGGAGAGCGAAGCAGTGAGGGTAGCAGACGCACGAAATGGCGCCTCGCACATGGCCACGGCGACCGCGACCGTGGTAGCGCCGCTGGTGGATTCGAACCTTTTCCTCCTGCAAATGAGGGCCCTTATGGAACGAATGGGAGACCAAATTGTGGGAATGAGGGCTGATAGTGAGCGGTTGGGAAACCAAATTGTGGGAATGAGGGCTGATAGTGAGCGATTAGAGGGCCAAATGGGGGCAATGAGGGACGAAGCGAGGGGTACCGGTGAGGGGTTAGACAACGGGATAAAAGAGGTGAAAAATGGGTTAATGGGGGTAGAAAACAGAATGGCCGCTCAAGAGAATCAAATGGAAGGGATGTAAAAGGGGTTAGAGGGGTTAGAAAACAGGATGGAAGGCAAATTGAGGGACATGAGGGACCAAGCGGAAAGGGAAGTTAAACAAATGGGGCAGCAGATAGAGGGGGTCAGAATGGGGGTAGAAACCAAACTGGATGCTCACAGGGAGGAAATGGAGCAGATGAGGGTGGCATCTGGGCAGGAGATGCAAGTGATGGGAGAGGAGATCAGAAGAGGTGTGAGTGAGGAGGTCGGAGGAGTGCGCGAGGAGGTGAGGCACTGTAAGGAGCGCATGGAGAAGGAGGTGAGAAAGGGGACTGTAAAATTGCAAGGGGGTATAGAGGAGTTGACGCTGGGAGTAGAACAACTGACAGTGGGACAAAAGGAGTTGGGGGCCAGGTAAAGAAGAACACAGCGGTAATAGAGGGTTTAAAATCGACACAGAAGGAGATGAAAAAGGACGTAGGGGTAATTAAAAAAGAGTGTCAGACGGTACATGAGGACCTGACGAGGAAAATGAACAAAGTGGTAGAGGTGATGGAGGTTAAAGAGCGGGAGGTGCGGGAGCACATAGAAAAAAATTAAGTGGAGTTAGAGGAAGAACTTAAAGGGGCGCACGAGGAGATGAAGGAGGTGAAACAGAAATTAGAAGAAGTGGAAGAAGGGGTGAGCGAAATTAATAAGCGACGGAGAGAGGATAAGAAAGAGATAAAGGAGGAGGTAAAAGTTTTGGTCCGAAGTCTGTGTTCAGATCGTGATGATGTGCTCATTAACCGGATGAGGGATTCGCAGGTGATGGAGGAGAAGCGAAGAGAAAGAGGACCCGGTGTAAGTGGTGACAAATATGGTCGTGCGTATGATGCGCCAGGTGATTTGATAAGCTTGGGGGTCGAGATAGACCCGGATGTTCGTGAGAGGCCAAGAGTGAGGTGTATGGCTGGTCCGGAGGGTATGGAACGAAAGGTGCGAGGTGTGGGTGAGCAAGGTTGTGGTGGTATGGAATGGGTAGCGGGTTGCGGAGGTGTGACCCATGCATCGACACCAACAGGGGTAGTTGTTGGAGGGACCGGGGAGGCACGAGAGCCCCTTGGGGGTAATGTACTGTGGGGGCCCGGCCGGTTCGGCCCCGCGCTGACCCCGCAAGGGCCGACGCACGGGGTCCGGCAGGCGGGCAACGACTCGCATACGAGGTGGTCCCACAAGGTCCCACTCGCGCCGTATGACGGTGGGTAAGGGTGGCATCCCTGCCACCCTTCCCATAGTGGGGGCAAAGGAGCAATAGCTTATGGGGTGTATGGCAGTGAAAACTAGCCCGGGTGGGTTAGGTTATATTGATAGGGCCCTAGAAGATGACATTAGGTGACGTAAGGTTAGTTAGTGACTGATACCTGTAGTGGGGACGCAGGTAGATTAGTGTGGATGATAATGACGTGGGAGCGCAATAGTTTAAAGGGACGACTGGGAAGCGCAAGTTTCAGAGGGGAGTAGTTAGATGAGATGATGCTGTGTGAGAACTGGACAGGTGTGTGGAGCAGTGTATGAGTAGTGAGTGTGTGGATCAGCGCGAATGCGCTTGGGGAGAGAAGGGTGCAGGTGGCACCAGGTGTGAGAGCACAGGTGTGTGGAATATATGGAGCAGAGAATGAGTGGTGTGGAGAGAGTTGGAGTAAGTGGTATGGAGTGGTGTGCATGGTGCGAAGGTGTGGATGGGGGAAGAGTGGACCCCTTTCACGAGTACCCGGGGCGGGTAGTGTAAGTGTTAGGTAGAGGGTATAGGTAAATTGTGGTTGGATATTGGCATTTGTGGTGCGGTTGCAGAATGGTATTGTGGATGGGTGCATTAGTGTTGTGGAAATGGCTGGGCGTGTAGCCTGTTAGTGTGTGTAGTTGGTTGGGCACTCCACCACTGTGAGGATGTCGGCCAGGTGAGGCCGCAGGTGGGCTCTGGGAGCCGTTAGTGTCAGTGGGGCCCGAGGATCCGGAGGACGGACGGACCCGGGTAGCCCAGTGCCAGAGAGGGCACCGAGTGGGGAGAGCGCCAGAGGGCCTTCCCCAGGTAGTTAGGTTAGGGTAAGGAGCAGGTAAGCTCGGAGGCAACTGCAGTGGTGGAGGTGTGCAGGTGGGTAGACCCGCTGGGAGAGGTACACGCCACAGCCCAGAAATTGTGCGAGGGCACCGGGAGGTGAATCGGGGGAGTGAGACCCCAAATTGAAAAGCACCACAGTTTGGTCAATGGGAATTGGTTTTTAGAACCCATAGTGTAAGAGGGCCAATGGTTTGGCAGGAGAAAGACCCCGGGTAATGTAAAGTTGTTAAAGTCATTTAGGAAATAGTTAGGATTGATGAACCTGTCGCACCATACGCAGCCACTTACCTGTGGTGATGATGATGACTCCACACCTGTGTTTTCTTTGTTCTGTGTGCAGGAAATGAGAATTGCTGTGTGGATTGGTGAGACGCATCACGACGTGGATGAGACATTGGGGTGATTCCATCTCTCCCTCCTTAGGAGGGACTGATGATGAATTGGTAATGGCAAATTTTGATGTTGAGTTGGAGATGGCAAATTGTGATGAGAGTTGGAAATGGCAAATTTGATTGGTTAGGAGGGAGAGAAGACGCATTTGGTTTATGGGAGGAACGGGGAAGACAGTAGGGACGTTTGTTGATTTGTTGTAAAGTAGATGTTTATGGGTCGTGTTGTGTTTTGTGGATACAGTAAGGGGTAAGGGAGGGGCAATGTAGGTTACCTGGTGGGGGGGGGGGGGGCGTACGGTAGGAACGTACCTGTCTCACCTGGTTCCCATGTGCCCCCAGTGTGCATTACCTTACATTGCGTGCACTTTTGCGCCCTTACCACCTTACTCACTTGTCTTCTTCTTTTGTCTCCCACCTCCGAGGATCTGGCTTTGGGGCAGAGAGAGAGGAGAGAGAGGTGCTGGCTCCGCAGTTGTGGGCCTGCACTTTCGCTGCTTGCTGCCGGGATCGATACACCATATGGACCGCAATGTTTGTGGCCGCCCACCATGGACCGCAGTTCTTTTGCGGGCAAGCACCACCCGTTGATGGACCTATGGGTCAACGTGGCACCTATGCCAGACAGGTGAACCACTAATAGTTGGCCCCCTGACGGCCACAACTTAGAAATGGACGCGGTTGGCGCCTTTCTTTATTTTTGAAGGAAGCAAGAAGGCCAAGTGCACCACATGAAGGCAAGACCAGCGGCAGAACATCGGCCGGCTGCGACACCACCGGTGATTTATGAACGCTTTATTGGTGCACCGGATGGTGCTGACTGTACATGATGGGGTGGTGCTTTTGGTGCTTGGAAGGGGTGCTCTGCACATTATTAAAGGCCGTAAGGCCACAGAGCACTCGTGGGTTGGTGTATCGATGCTGGCATGCGTGCTCTCTCTATGCATAACATCTGCATGTGTTCCTCCAAAAACAGGTCCTGGATCGTAGTGTAAATATCAGTGTAGTCTTATGTAAATGATGCTCCCTACCGGCTGTATGTTTAGTTTGAGAATTCTTTCCGCGATTCGGTTATCCTGTGGGTGTGTTTCTGTGAGGAGAAGGGTGCAACGTCGCAGGGGGACATATTTACTCATTTGTGAACATCTGTAAAACTGTCGCACTCAGGGTAGAGTTAATAGTAGAGGGAACTGCATCTGAGTGCCACACTAAAGTAGGTAAAAATTTATCGGGTCGGGACGCCCCGAGGGTAGAGAAGGGTGCAATGTTGCGGATATGGGATTTGGCCTCCATCCATATCCGCTTGTAAATATTCCCCTATTTCCCCAATACTCCCCAACTATCCCCAATCCCCCATTCCCTAGTCCCATTGTCTGTAAACAACACTCTGTAGAACCGACCTTCCCCTTTTTCCCCCATTAAATGTCGTGCCCAGGTTCACCGCATCTCACGTAGACAACTATAGGACATCTTGCTAGTTATTCTTAGTCTATGTCAGTTAAGGACTCGTTTCCATTAATTCTGACTCTTCGTTGCACCAGAATGTGATTGTATGGCACCAGTAGTAAGTTTAGGACCTCCCCATACCTCCCCCCATCTTCCTCATGAAACAACAACAACAACAACAACAACTACAACAACAGCGCGCGGGGAGTGTGTGTCCTCACTCCGGCTTGGTTAGCCGCCATTGCCCAAGTGCTCCGGCGGGGTTACCACGAAGGGGCTGACTGTCGGCCCCTCGTCAAGGGCGGAGCCCGGTAACCCCCAGCACCCAATAAGAAGCGGCGGGCCGGTTCCATCTGGGGCGGAGCTAACGAGCCGAGGGCGTGTCACTCCCCGCCGGATATACGCAGCCACTTACCGGACGTGACGTCAGATGCGCCCCGAGCTTGAAGTGAGGAGAACCAGACGCCACCTCCGAGCGCTGAGAGACCTCCCGCATCTCTGGACCGGACCGGGTCGATTCTGCCCCTGAGCCAAGGTGAACCTTGAGCCTCGACTACCTGCCCTTCCTTGCCATCAATCCCTGTGTGAGTCAGTCTTGTCCTGTTTATCTGTGGTCTGTCGGGGTTACTATAAGACCGTGATTAAGTGCCTACCTTCCTATGCTGTCCCTCTTGTCCTTGTAATCTCAACGTTCCGAAATATTATAACCTCCTCCGGAGGTCTTGAGAACTGTACCCCTGGTGTCGTGTCATTTAACCCAGCCGTTGTGTCCTTTCCTCAATTGATTTAGTGTAGCGCGACTCGGCCAACGTTCGAGTATAATCGGGTAAACTGTGCAGACGCGGTCATACCAAACCGCTCGGTAAACTAACATCCAAAACTGCGTCTGTAACAGTATGTATATATATATGTATGTATATATATATGTATGTATATATATATGTATGTATATATATATGTATGTATATATATATATGTATGTATATATATATATGTATGTATATATATATATGTATGTATATATATATGTATGTATATATATATGTATGTATATATATATGTATGTATATATGTATGTATGTATATATGTATGTATGTATATATGTATGTATATATATATGTATGTATATATATATGTATGTATATATATATGTATGTATATATATATGTATGTATGTATATATGTATGTATGTATATATGTATGTATGTATATATGTATGTATGTATATATGTATGTATGTATATATGTATGTATGTATGTATATATGTATGTATGTATATATGTATGTATGTATATATGTATGTATGTATATATGTATGTATGTATATATGTATATATGTATATATATGTATATATGTATATATTGTAACGAATTTGAGAAGTGTAACGAATGTGAAAAGTATGGTTTTGTTGTGTGTAACTGACCCTTGTAATGTAAAGAATGGTCGCAGCTCGTCCTCTTAGTTAATTACATAAACCTACACACAGGACACGATATATCCTTTTAAATAGTTAGTCCCTTATTCTCTGTGTAGGCTAAGGATGTGTTTCCCACTAGTTTGACTCTTCATTGCACCGAATTAAATAAGAGTAGGCCCTCTGACGCCCCATGGCAGCTTCCAAGTGCCAGGTTCGCCACTTTGCTACAATTGCCTCTTTAGGCACTTTACTGCATTTTCATCTGCCGTCCACTTTGCTGCATTTGACTCCATTACACACGAGGTAACGCCGAAGAAGAAAGGCGGGTCTCCACCTCGTCATAGAGGGGAGGAGTAAGTCGGCCCCGCTCATCCAACCCAGAACAAGGGGTTTGGCTTGAGAGGGCGGAGAGAGAACGTTTGGGGAAGGTTCGAAAAGGGTGAAGGGTGGGGCCTATATAACCCGCCGCCGGACGCTCCCAAGCAGATACGAGATGAGCTTTTACGGAGATGGGTCCAGGAGATGCGCTGGAGACGAGCAGGTGTGACCGAGCCGCCGTGAGACGTGCCGCGCTGCAGGAAAAGCGGACCGGGGCAACGCAAGGAGCGCACGAGGCAGCAGTACAGAGAGAGGAACTTCGCCCACACAGTTTGGGACCAAAGCTCGGCTTCTTGACGGCGGTGCCTTCTGGCCCGACCGTGCCCAGTACCCGCTGAACCTTCCTTGCCTCGAAAAGCCACCCATCTCCAAGCCATTCATTCCTGCCTGCATTTCCCCGTGTAAGTGTGATCGTCCGTCTGTCTTTAACGTTGTCCTGGGGTTTATTAATTAAGCTTGTATAGGTAAGCTAAAGATTTCACTGTGTGCCTGCTCCTTCCATTTTCTATAACCAACTGCTCTCTTTGCTTTGGCTTGTGAAAATAATTAATAAAACCTGTTATTCCTCCGTACGTCTCCTTCTTCTTCCTCTTTACATTCGGTCGCTTTAGAGGTTTCAATATTGAATAGCTGTGGCGCGATACGGCCAACGTCTGGGTGAATCGGGTGAGTCGGGGAAAAACTGTTCGGCCGCGGGGCCTCCGCTCGGCAAATATAACATCCTTAACCGCGGACCGTAACAATATGTATATATGTATGTATGTATGTGTATATATGTATGTATGTGTATATATATATATATGTGTATATATATATATATATATATATATATATATATATATATATATATATATATATATATACATATATATATATATATATATATATATACACACACACAGACTTGGCATTTAATATGGAATATATTTTTTTTTCTTGACTTGCGTTTACTTTCTGAACTCGGTATATCAATCTGGTGAGTTTCTTTTACACTTTGGTGATTTATTTGTTAAAAGAACCATGTCACTGATTGTCTGTCGCAGCAAGAAGTAAACAACAGGATTATATCACAGGTGGCGTGGCAAAATGTACGGACAGGTGCATTTGATGATTGGCTTCACAGTCGGGTATACAAGGGTTGTTGCGTTCTGTATTAGTGGAAAACAACTGCTGCACGTCTACAAAAGATATTGGCGCTTCCTCTGGAGATGGTCCGTCAACTTGTCAATTCTGTTTGTCATGGAGTGGTGGCTTTACGAAATTACGGCATGAAAGAGCGTGCTATTGCTTGGCAGTATGGCATCACTCAAGGTCAGGTGTCAAAGATCCTGAAACGAAATGCTCAGAGGGGTGTCCCTACTCCAATACCGAGGCCAGGACATCCCCGCAGAACCACAAGGAGGGATGATCGCCAGCTGCACCGGTTAGTCCGCAACGGCCGTACCAAGTCAGCTAATCGGCTTAGGGCTGAGTGGCAGCAACTGACAAATGTGCCTGTATCCAGAAGGCTAGTCAACCAACGACTGGTTCAAGCAGGATATCGTGCCAGGTGTCCCCTGAGAAAGCCACGCCTGACCAGACAACACCGCCAGTGCCGATTGCAGTGGGCCAGAGAGCACCGTCAATGGCAGCCAGGACACTGGAATCACGTGATCTTCAGTGACGAGTGTAGATTTCTGGTCGATCGTCAAGATGGCCGCGTCCGAGTGCGCAGACAAGTGCATGAAGCCTACAACAAAGATTGTATAGTGCCAAGAGTCCAAGCTGGAGGTGGTGGGGTGACCGTTTGGGCTGCTTTTCATGCAGGGGGCAAAACTGACCTGGTTGTTCTGAATGGAAACCTGAACCAGTTCAAGTGCAGGGCCATTCTGGAAGAAACATTGCTTCCATTTGCTCGTGCAGTCTTTCGAGGAAACTTTGTCTTCCAAGATGACAATGCACGGCCTCATCGTGCTCGCATGATCCAACACTTTTTTGCTGACCGTGGTGTAGAGCATATGGAGTGGCCTGCCATATCCCCGGATATGAATCAGATAGAGAACTTGTGGGCAGAATTAACGCGTCAAATCGACCACTTGGACCAGAAGCCGACCTCTGTGCGTGAATTCCAGCAGGCTATTGTCACTGCATGGCAAGCGATTCCTGTCCAAACCTTGGCAAATCTCGTGAACAGCATGCCTCAACGTGTACGTCCTCTCCTGAATGCTCGTGGGGGTTACACGAAGTACTGAACTGTAATTTTACTGTCCGTAATCCCAGTCGTAATTTAACTTTTGTTTTTGTTAAAAAAATTTTTGGCTAATGTGCAAAATAAAGAGATACTTCTGGAAAACGTACAGAAGTTTAACACAGTACTGTCCATGAATTGAGTTCGATATCAGCTTACATCACTTTCAAGGATCAATTTATTTGTTTCGAAATGTCAAATGTTTTTTTTCTTTCTTTTAAAGGTCACATTAACAAAATCTAGAATAATTTCAACATAATTCCAATGAACTTTTGGTTCTAAGACATCTTGAAAAGTAAGTTCACCCCCACAAAAAAAATATTCCATATTAAATGCCAAGTCTGTAGATGATTGTCATCTCAAAGATGATTGTCATAGGAAAGTGTTCTTCAGAATGTGTCATAGCAACGGGATTGACTTATTAACTTGAGACATTTGACCTTTTCATTTTAATTTATTTTGTAAAAGATTTCTAAAACGTATATTCACTGACATTATGGGGTATTATGTGTCGATCAGTGCCAAAAAAATCTCAATTTAATCCATTTTAAATTTAGGCTGTAACAACAAAATGTATAAAAGTCAAGGGGGGGGGGTGATTACTTTCTGAAGGTAGTGTAAATTAAAACATCGTTTTTGTTATTTGTGCGTGTTGCACAACCCCCCCGGCTCGGAGCGCCCACGTTAGCTGGGCCTTTGTCTTGAAGGCCTTCTTGCTTATTCAACCCATCAAATGTGGAATTGTGTGTGATATTTGTGCCAATGTAATATGTAAAGCTACTAGTGTGGAATTTGAGGTTTTTTTATTTATCGTGTTTGATTAAGGATTTTGTTTTTAATCATCGTTATTATGTGTATAATTACCTGCTTTGTCTATGTGCAGGGGCAATGTTTTGCTGTTGCAGCTTCAGGAAGATTTGTACACAAGAACAGATCCGAACTGGCAATCAGAAGAAGAGATCCCGTAAGTGCTCCGATTCGATGTGATATGCCAGCACATGTGGGATGCCAGCACATGTGGGATGCCAGCACATGTGGGATGTCAGCACAGTCAGTGACAGAAAACCCTTTGGGTAATTCCTGGGGTAAAGCTGGCCGTCCTTTCGCCATGATCTTTGGATCACATTTATACAAGTAAAGCACGGGTCTTCATGAATACCTAGTTGTGCAGTTGTGTATCAGTGTGTGTGACATCATAAAGAGTCTCAAATTGGATGGATGGGTATGTGGTGGATTTATGTATGGACGGGATAACATCAAATCGCCTTGCGGTTCGTTCTTCGATCCGGGGATAGGTTCTCTTTTTGTTGGTGCTATACAATTTCCACGCTCAACCCATCGTAAACAAGCCCCCATACGCAGGTCTTCCCACAGCACCTCTCCTATTCCTCACTTAGTCATGTGAAAAAGTAAGTACACCCCATGTAAAGTTTTGACCTTTTCAACATATTTCAACATACAGCTATTTGATCTTCATTTCAACAATATTGATAGATAAAGGTGATATAATATAACAAATATCATGAAACATTTACATTTTGTAGTCCATTGTATAATTTAAATAAACATAAATGCAAATTTCGCATGTGGAAAAAGTAAGTACACCCCCACATTTATCACTCCTTCAAATACCTAAAATTTGAATCAGGTGCACCAGCTCAGGTGCAAATGATTAGAACATCGTTAGAGAGGATCTTGGAGGAACCTGTCTTATTTAAACCTCAGACATTTAGTTTGGTTTGCTCTTTGTTGTTGAAGTGTGTGGCGTCACCATGCCTAGATCAAAAGAGCTCTCTGAGGCCTTCAGAAAGAAGGTTATAGATGCCTACGAGTCTGGGAAGGGATTTAAAAAGATCTCCAAACAATTTGAAATCAATCATTCGACTGTCCAGAAGATCATCTACAAGTGGAGAAGATTCCAAACAACTGCCAACTTGTTCAGGCTAGGCCGCCCCAGCAAGTTCAGCCCGAGAGCAGACCGCAAGATGCTGAAAGAAGTCTCTAAGAACCCCAGAATGCCATCACACGACCTACAGGTAGCTCTTGCCACTGTTGATGTCAAAGTGCACGAGTCGACCATTAGAAAGAGGCTGCACAAATTTGATCTACATGGGAGGTGTGCCAGGAGGAAACCTTTGCTGTCCAGAAAGAACATCAGGGCAAGACTAAAGTTTGCCAATGAACACCGAGGCAAAGACCAGCACTTCTGGAACAATGTGCTCTGGACAGATGAGTCAAAGGTAGAGCTATTTGGCCACAGTAGCAGAAGACATGTTTGGCGAAAACCAAAGACAGCATTTGACCACAAGAACCTGATACCAACTGTAAAGCATGGTGGTGGAAATATTATGGTTTGGGGCAGCTTTGCTGCATCAGGGCCTGGGCAGCTCACCATCATAGAATCCACGATGAATTCTTCATTGTACCAGATGGAGCTTGAGGATAATGTGAGGCCATCTGTCGGAAAGTTGAAGCTCAACCGAAGGTGGACCTTGCAACATGACAATGACCCAAAACATACCAGTAAATCCACCAAGGAATGGTTGAAAAGAAAGAAATGGAGGGTTCTGGAATGGCCAAGTCAAAGCCCGGACCGAAATCCCATCGAGATGTTGTGGGGGGATTTGAAACGAGCTGTGCATGCAAGAAACCCCTCAAACATCGCACAGCTGAAAGAATTCTGCATGGAGGAGTGGGCAAAAATTTCTCCCAATCGATGTCAGAGCCTGGTAGACAGTTATAAGAAACGCCTGCTTGAGGTTGTTTCTGCCAAAGGGGGCAATACCACCTATTAGAGCCAAGGGTGTACTTACTTTTCCACATGCGAAATTTGCATTTATGTTTATTTAAATTATACAATGGACGACAAAATGTAAATGTTTCATGATATTTGTTATATTATATCACCTTTATCTATCAATATTGTTGAAATGAAGATCAAATAGCTGTAT